>NC_141820.1:13757392-13916320 GCF_982586985.1 Callionymus lyra
TTATTTATTGATTTCTTGCTAAATATTGGTTTCATATCAAAAATAAACATTTTTCAGAGCTGAAGTCGCTGAAGAGCGCCACCCACTGGCAGCGCGCTCTGGAAGAGGCGCGAGTCGACGGGCAGAAGCGTCCTCTACCTCTGGAAGTGTTCAAGGTGAGTCACTCTCTCTCTCTCTTCTTTTGTTTGCACATGTTGGCTCGGTGCCGGCGCTGGCAGCGACGCTGTAATTGTTTCATTTCAACTGAAACCTTGACTCAACTGATACACACCAGCGACTTCAACGGTCGTACGGAAACTTTCCGTTGAAATTGAAAGCAAAGCTTTTGAGAGACATGACCTCAATCAGATAAAAAATTATTTCACGTCCATTTTGGCCACAAAAGTCATTCATTTAATATCAAACTTTAAAGTCATTGACAGTAATTCTAAAGTAAAGTACTTAATATATTGAATATCTACTAAAAGAAATATTTAAGTTTCTTTAATTACATTTTTTCCAACATGGGTAAAAAAAACAAATAATCTTGTTTTTTCCTTATTTCTTTCTTTTATTTGTCTTTTTTGGGGGGTATTGGGTTTTATATCTTCCGTTATTATTGTATAAATAATATTTTTTAAAATCAACTGTTTATCATTTTAACTATTTAAATTTTAAATTATATAAAAATATACATTTTTTTCTTTTGCATTCTTATGTGACCTCGAACTATGACAAGTCATACAAATTTATAAAAATAATCACTTTGTTTTTCTTGTTGTTGTCTTGAAATTGTAATATTTTCTACTTTAAAACATACAAATTAAAGAATACGAAACTTAAATGCACGCCGAAAAAAAAAATCACTTGTCATTTACTATTATCGCGACTAATTCATGTAATTACACGTGTAAATAAGATTTTAAATAAAGGAGAAATATCTATTATGTGACTTCATAATATTATCATGACTTAATTAATGTAATTACACGTGTAAATAAGATTTTAAATAAAGGAGAAATATCTATTATGTGACTTCATAATATTATCATGACTTAATTAATGTAATTACACGTGTAAATAAGATTTTAAATAAAGGAGAAATATCTATTATGTGACTTCATAATATTATCATGACTTAATTAATGTAATTACACGTGTAAATAATATTTTAAATAAAGGAGAAATATCTATTATGTGACTTCATAATATTATCATGACTTAATTAATGTAATTATACGTGTAAATAACATTTTAAATAAAGGAGAAATATCTATTATGTGACTTCATAATATTATCATGACTTAATTAATGTAATTATACGTGTAAATAACATTTTAAATAAAGGAGAAATATCTATTATGTGACTTCATAATATTATCATGACTTAATTAATGTAATTACACGTGTAAATAAGATTTTAAATAAAGGAGAAATATCTATTATGTGACTTCATAATATTATCATGACTAATTCATGTAATTACACGTGTAAATAAGATTTTAAATAAAGGAGAAATATCTATTATGTGACTTCATAATATTAACATGACTAAATCATGTAATTACACGTGTAAATAACATTTTAAATAAAGGAGAAATATCTATTATGCAACTTCATAATATTAACATGACTAAATCATGTAATTACACGTGTAAATAACATTTTAAATAAAGGAGAAATATCTATTATGCAACTTCATATGGACAATTCATTTGAAAAATATGGTAGTTTAATGTTTTCTTTTCATTTAGAACCTTTTAAATTAATTTAAAAAAAAATGTAATTATAATTAAATCAAATTCAGACTAAAGCTCTTTTGAAAAAATGTCCTTTTAGTTATTTTCTATTAAAACATTTTTCCGTCACATTAAATTCTTTATCGCTCTCTTCCTTCTCTTGGCTTCAGAGTCGCGGTAAATCATGTTGATTCCCTCCTTCGTTCCGACCTAAAGGCAGAAACGTTCTTTCCCGGCCGATGATATGAATAACAGGCTCCATGTTAACAGTGTTGAGTCTCTTAATGAAGACGAACGACGTCACCTGCTCGCCCAGCCGGGCTCTCCTGACCTACATCGGGGTCCGAGCGACAAATATATGGCGCCTGACGTTTCATCTAAAACGACTCTTGCCGTTCCAGGACCACGAGGATCTGCCGGAGCACTCCTTCGAGCTGGGGATGAAGCTGGAGATGGTTTCTCCGTGGGACTCGCTGCAGATCTGTCCCGTTTCTGTCACCAAGGTGAGTCACGGGCGCCGCTAACTTCTCGTGTGGCGTCGGTTGCCGGCGGGAACGCGGCGACCTCGGGGGGGTTATTTATATTTGTGGTTGTTGTTGGGTCTGTGAGGACCACGCCGGTGTTTCAAGGTCAAATATGTAACGTTTTTATAAAGTTTGCCGTGTTTATTCTCCTGTAAATCAACCAAATTATAGAAAGATTTTATTTAACATTTCAAAAGTTGAACCTTTATTTTTTGTTTAAATGTTTTTTTGTTGACATGGATTTTTTTTATATATATATATAATCATATTAATATTCTTTAAATAATTTAATTAATATAATTGGTATTTTTTTAAAGAATGGATAACTTTACACATAGAGTTTGATATTATTATTTAAATGATTAAAAAATAAACTTGCTAAAGTCGATATTTTTTAATTCGGATCCTTTTAAATTCAACATAAAATGTTTGTATAATTGTGAAAAATTCAACCATTCAGTTTTTTATTTTACTAGATCTAAATATTAGTTTTCTTTCAATGTGTTATGTAATAAAGTGTTGTTTTAGTATTGAAATTGGTGAATTTTTTTTTTCCCTTTAAAATACTGTATTTTTAAAAACATTTTATTTCTTTGTTTTGATGATTCCTACTCATATTTAAAGACATTGTTATGTTTGACTAAATTGAATTTGTTTTTACTTTAAAAGGTTTTGAGACTGGTGAATCATTTTCCTTAAAAATAATTAAAACATATTTTAAAAACATTTCATTTAAATCTTTAGAGAATTCTTTGCTAATATATATTCACCACAAAATATTCACACCTTACTAAAATAAATGTAACTTTTATGTAATTATTTATTAAAACATTGTTTACGTATATTACAGATTTTTATTTATTTATTTCAATGTTTTTCTCTTCACATTAGATGTTCTTCACTCAGTGCAAAGGTGCCTAAATCTATTTTAAAGTAGGGCCACTAATGATGAATTTTAAACAAGCAGGGGCCAAAAACAAATAATGACATCCCATCAATCCTTCAAAAATAAACCTATATGTATTCATCAAATCTATAACATTATAAACGAACAGACAGTAATGTCTTTATATAGAACTTTACAGCAGTTAACCTTGCGTTTTTATTATTCCACTTAAAGTTTATTGTCGTGATAAAAATTTGTGAATTTTATTTTGAAATTAGGAAAAATGTGTTTAAAATATCAAACACTGTTATAAACGAGCATAAAAGTCGTGTGATAACTGTTTAATCGTGACTTTTATCAATTGATTATATTTATTTTACCTCTTAGTGAATCCAAACAAGTGCTGTTTTATATATATTTTGTCTTTCATTAAGAACAATTTACTTTAATTACAATTGACAGGGTGATGATCAATTAAAAAAAAGGTAATATCATTTTTAAATTATAGTTATAATTGCAATTGACATTTTTTTTATATCTACGATAGTTTAGAGTTTCTTTTTAACTGAAGAATAAGTGAATTCAAGTCACAGAAAAACCTGTTCCGTTGCAAAAGTGAAGCGTCTGCCAGGACGACACCTCAGGGGAGCTGCTGAGAAAAAACACTATTTGCTGCATTTCAAGTGGAAAATTAGCTTCATTGTGAAAATTTCATCTTTTTTCCTAAATATTTAATCACCAGCTTCAGAAACACGTTCGTAGTCAAACAGGGAAACGTGTTCAATAACAGTTTAACTCCTCATTGTAATAACGATGGAAAAATACGTTTTATTCCCTCAATAATGGTGGGTTCACGACTCACGTTGGTCTCGTTCTCGTGCAGGTCTTCGACCGGACCTACTTCCAGGTGACTCTGGACGACCTCAACGTGGACTCGAAGCTGCGCTCGGTGGTCTGTCACGCTCGCTCGCCGGGCATCCTGCCGGTCCAGTGGTGTCTGAAGAACGGCGTGAGCCTGGAGCGACCGCGGGGCTACGCGGGTCAGGACTTCGACTGGGCCGACTACCTGAAGCAGACGGGCACCGAGGCGGCTCCGGACCACTGCTTCTCTGACGTGAGGCGCTTGAGTGTTACGTGTTGTTTCGAGGTTTTTAAAATATGATTCTGAATTTATGACATTTTACCCTTTTTTAGCAAAATTTAATGATGAAGTCCCTTTAAATTTAGACTTTAAATTAACTAATAATTGATTTTATTTAAAACAAAAGTCATTCATTTAACTCATATATGAGGTCCTTGTAAAGCAGTAAAACTATAAAATGATAGATACTTTTTGTGTGTACTGACAATTTATTTTAATTTCTTCGTATTTTGGTAAATTTTCAAAGATATTTTAGGACTTAGTGTTCTTGTTTTCCTTTTTTTTAATTAAAAAATATTATATTAATTGTCTATATAAGTGAAATACTGTTTTTTATTATTATGACTTGTATTTTAATACATTTTACATCAAATTAGATAATTTATTATTTTGTTTTTAACCTGTTTTTTTCTTTAAGGGGCCAACAAATATACTGACTGTTGTAGGGGCCCGTCAAGCCAAAAGACAAAGGGAACAAAACATAAAAAATTAAAACAATGCTAAAATGTTATTACATTTATTTCAAAACATGTCTTAAATGTACTAATAATAAAAAGGTGAGAAGCCAAAAGCAAAAAAAAAAATTGAATTGTTGTTAAATGTTGTAATAAATGATAAAAACCGAGTACAAAATTAAATAGTTGGCTATTAGAGGAATTTCCACATGACCTTTGACCTCATGAAGACAACACCCTGCCTAAGGTCCGAGTTAAAGGCAGTTGTTTCCCATTTTTCTTCTTGCTTTTCCTCGACTTGGTGGTCCCTTGCTACAGTTTATAAAGTTTAATTTCTGTGTATTATGACTTTAAGTTTCCACCCTGTCTTGTGTTTACTTGTGTTTTTATTTCCTTTATTTCAATTTCCCTTTAAAAGAAAGACTTTGACGCCGACAAATACTAATAATTTGTCTGTTTTCCTTGACTTAGAAAAATATATTTATTTTATGAGGCCCTTATGAAGTAACAAATATAAAACTGATATTTTGTCAAACAGCTAACAGTTTTATTTATTTTTTTATTTTTTTTATTTTTGTTATTCTTTGTCTATTGAAAAATATTGAAATACAGTTGAAAGACAATTTTCTTACTTTCCTTTTTTTTATTTCCCATTATCTAAAGGCAATTTTTCTTTTTTCTTCCTTTTCTTTGGCTTGGCGGTCCCTTACAGCAGCTTACAAAATGGCCCCTCAGGAAGTGTATTTTCCTTGATAAAACATGATGAAAAACATTTGAAATGTCCCTTTTAAGGAAGACTTTGAAGCTGACAAAGTGAAGACTGTGTTACTTCATGACACATTTATTTCAGTTTCAAAAACAAATAATTGATCCGTATTTTTTAAACTCCTTGTTTATTGAAAAATAGTCAATTTATTTTTATTTTTAAATACATTCCATGAAATCATTTGCTAATTTTAGCTTAAAATCGTTGTCTATGTATGTTTTTTCAGCTTTTCTAACTAATATTGACATAGATTTAAAGAATCTATGTCAATATTAGTTTTTCTCATCATGAAAACACAGTGTTTTTTTTAACCTGTGTTTGTTTGTGTTTGTGCCTCCAGACGTGGCTGACCCGAGTGTTTGCCAAGAACATGTGGCTGGAGACGGTGAACCCTCACTGCCCGGCCGAGGTCTGCGCCGCCCAGGTCTCTCAGGCCCGAGGGCGCCTGCTGTGGCTGCGACTGGAAGGTACGGAAAAAAACGAAAATTGTTCCAAATTGCCGAGCGTCTCGGAGAAACATGGGTGACAGATGCGTGAGCGCCGCTGCCTTCCCTTCCCGCAGGTGCGGCGAAGCCTCTGTCAGAATGCATCGTGGATGTCGAGTCCACCGACGTCTTCCCCGTGGGCTGGTGCGAGGCCAACGCGTACCCCTTGACGACGCCTCTCAAACCTGTCTGTACGTACACATGCCATCTTCCCCCCCGACACACACACTCAGAATTCCTCAGCGGTGACACACACACTGTCTTTTTTTACAGGCCAGATGCAGAAGAAAATAGCAGTCGTTCAGCCTGAGAAACAACAGTAAGTCTCTGCATTAAAACATCCACACGTTCCATGATAGCACTCTGGATAAACTGTGGATCCATGGAGACGACGCATACTTCACCATTTCACACGTTTAAAAAATATTTTATCAGTATATATTATAGCCATTATGTAACTGGTTACGTGCAGTTGCGCTACATAACCACTGGAGAGTTTTTGTCTACTTTCAAACACCTCCTAATCCCATTACAGCAAAGCCCTTCCAGTAGTTATCAGACTTCACATTCTTTATTCTTGTAAACTTAACAGATACATCAAGGAACAAATATTTAAGGTGCACTTAAAAATCATATTTAATCTTTGCGCTTGATGGAGTCTACTGACTCCTTTAAGAAACATCTTAAGACGTTTCTATTTGTTCAGGCTTTTCCTTGAATTTCTCAAACGCCTGTGTTGTTCTCAGTATTATCTTGATCTTTAAAG
Source organism: Callionymus lyra (assembly GCF_982586985.1). Classification (NCBI taxonomy): domain Eukaryota; kingdom Metazoa; phylum Chordata; class Actinopteri; order Syngnathiformes; family Callionymidae; genus Callionymus; species Callionymus lyra. The sequence continues at coordinate 13,764,134 of NC_141820.1, forward strand.
TATATACTTTTTTTGAGTATTGTTTTGATTGTTTAAGCGCTTTGTGACCCTGGTCTCGAAAAGCGCTATATGAATAAATATTACTTACTTACTTACTTACTTACTTCCCTTAAAAGTCGACAGTACTCCTTATAAACCTTATTTAGTGAATTCAATCATGGTTTTACTTACTGACATCAAACTAATGTGGAACGACGCTCAAAAATCCGTCATAATTTTGGTAAACTGCGAAGCCAACGTAGTATTACTTTGCAAGGCTTCATAGTAATAATCTCTGTGTAATACTCGGAGCCGGACGTTTATTTTGTTATATTATAAAACATGCACATGAGGCTCAGAAAACTAGTAAAAAAAAAATGGTAAAAATCTACAACTTTAAAACTTAGTGATGTGTTGATGAGGCTTCATGAAACAGTTGATCATGATGGTATCATGATACCGTGTCTTCATTTTGAAAGACCACTAGATGTCACTCTCTGCTTTATAATCTTTGTCTCTGATCTACTAATTCTAAATACTTATATAATATTATAATACTAAAATCTGCCATCATTTTCAAGCTGAGAGCAACATCTAGTGATCTTTCAAAATTAAAACACTGTATCATGATACCTCATCGACTGTTTCATGTTACAGTGTCTTCATTTTGAAAGACCACTAGATGTCACTCTTTTATTTATAATCTTTGACTCTGATCTGCTAATTCTAAATACTATATGTTATATTATAATATTAAAATATGCCATCATTTTCAAGCTGAGAGTGACATCTAGTGGTCTTTTAAAATAAGGACACTGTATCATGATACCTCATCAACTGTTTCATGAAGCCTCACCATTAAGAAAACAAAAACAAAAACTATGAATTTGATTTGAACATTAAAAGGGTTAAAAAACGATAAATAAATATGAATTTAAGACATATTTACTTACTTTTAGTTGGCTTCAGTTCTTGCTCTGACATCTATTTTAAGCCGAGTCGTGAAAAAAAAGGCCTTTCAGTCACTAAACCTGTCGGTCGTCGCTCGTGCCAGAGACTAGAAAAGGAACCTTTTTAACCGAAGCAACAATAATCGTGAGCGAAGCCTCTCGGAGCAGAAGTGGCTTCACCTGCTGCGCTGATAGATTTCTGTTGACAAGTGACACACGACACCATCGGGGAGTGTCGCGTCCAGCGAAGCAGCGTCGGAACATAAGATTCACTTCCAGACTTAAGTCTTCCTGAAGCGTCGGAACATAAGATCCACTTCCAGACTTAAGTCTTCCTGAAGCGTCAGAACATAAGATCCACTTCCAGACTTAAGTCTTCCTGAAGCGTCAGAACATAAGATCCACTTCCAGACTTAAGTCTTCCTGAAGCGTCGGAACATAAGATCCACTTCCAGACTTAAGTCTTCTTGAAGCGTCGGAACATAAGATCCACTTCCAGACTTAAGTCTTCCTGAAGCGTCGGAACATAAGATCCACTTCCAGACTTAAGTCTTCTTGAAGCGTCGGAACATAAGATCCACTTCCAGACTTAAGTCTTCCTGAAGCGTCGGAACATAAGATCCACTTCCAGACTTAAGTCTTCTTGAAGCGTCGGAACATAAGATCCACTTCCAGACTTAAGTCTTCTTGAAGCGTCGGAACATAAGATCCACTTCCAGACTTAAGTCTTCCTGAAGCGTCGGAACATAAGATCCACTTCCAGACTTAAGTCTTCCTGAAGCGTCGGAACATAAGATTCACTTCCAGACTTAAGTCTTCCTGAAGCGTCGGAACATAAGATCCACTTCCAGACTTAAGTCTTCTTGAAGCGTCGGAACATAAGATCCACTTCCAGACTTAAGTCTTCTTGAAGCGTCGGAACATAAGATCCACTTCCAGACTTAAGTCTTCTTGAAGCGTCGGAACATAAGATCCACTTCCAGACTTAAGTCTTCCTGAAGCGTCGGAACATAAGATTCACTTCCAGACTTAAGTCTTCCTGAAGCGACGGAACATAAGATCCACTTCCAGACTTAAGTCTTCCTGAAGCGTCGGAACATAAGATCCACTTCCAGACTTAAGTCTTCCTGAAGCGTCGGAACATAAGATCCACTTCCAGACTTAAGTCTTCCTGAAGCGTCGGAACATAAGATCCACTTCCAGACTTAAGTCTTCCTGAAGCGTCGGAACATAAGATCCACTTCCAGACTAAAGTCTTCTTGAAGCGTCGGAACATAAGATCCACTTCCAGACTTAAGTCTTCTTGAAGCGTCGGAACATAAGATCCACTTCCAGACTTAAGTCTTCCTGAAGCGTCGGAACATAAGATTCACTTCCAGACTTAAGTCTTCCTGAAGCGTCGGAACATAAGATCCACTTCCAGACTTAAGTCTTCCTGAAGCGTCAGAACATAAGATCCACTTCCAGACTTAAGTCTTCTTGAAGCGTCGGAACATAAGATCCACTTCCAGACTTAAGTCTTCTTGAAGCGTCGGAACATAAGATCCACTTCCAGACTTAAGTCTTCTTGAAGCGTCGGAACATAAGATCCACTTCCAGACTTAAGTCTTCCTGAAGCGTCGGAACATAAGATCCACTTCCAGACTTAAGTCTTCTTGAAGCGTCGGAACATAAGATCCACTTCCAGACTTAAGTCTTCTTGAAGCGTCGGAACATAAGATCCACTTCCAGACTTAAGTCTTCTTGAAGCGTCGGAACATAAGATCCACTTCCAGACTTAAGTCTTCCTGAAGCGTCGGAACATAAGATCCACTTCCAGACTTAAGTCTTCTTGAAGCGTCGGAACATAAGATCCACTTCCAGACTTAAGTCTTCCTGAAGCGTCGGAACATAAGATCCACTTCCAGACTTAAGTCTTCTTGAAGCGTCGGAACATAAGATCCACTTCCAGACTTAAGTCTTCCTGAAGCGTCGGAAGATAAGATCCACTTCAAGACTTAAGTCTTCCTGAAGCGTCGGAACATAAGATCCACTTCCAGACTTAAGTCTTCTTGAACACATTGATGGAACCCTGGTTCTTCCTGCAGACTGACTCCTGCTCAGCCGCCGGAGACGACGCCCGTCAACATCTGCCTGCCACTCAACTCAGACCCAGGTAATGGACTCATCATCCACCCGAGAACCATATGTTCCTGCCATGATAGTGTTTGTGTTACAGTTAAATATACTTTTTTTTTTTAATAACAAGGTATATCAGGTTCCAGAATATTGAAGGTACATTAATTACATTTTTATACGTTTTTATTAAGCATTATATTTTTGGATTGAATAACTGAATTGATTTTATCAAATGTTTTTTACACATAGTTTTATATTCTAGTTATAGTAATTAACAAATACATATTATAAATGTATTCATAGCATTTTAATACCATATAAAGTTAAGTTAACTGTGTTTAAACATAGCTTTTTGTATTAATTGATGTTTTGTTTCTTATATATTTTCTTTTATTTGAGACTTATTTTATGTAAAATAAATAATAATAATAATAAAAAGACTATATTATACAGCCTTTTTAAAAACATTTTTATTAAAATAAATAGTCTCAGTGCGTTTTTGTCCTTATTAATGTTACATCATCAACTTTTCTCCTAAAAAAAAACATTTTTATTGAAGTTTTTCTTTACATTAATCCAACAAACATTTCCATAATGTACATGAAACATTATTATTATTGTTTTGTATGTATTATTACAGTTCTGGTACTTCTCTCTCTGAGCCTCATACAACATTTAATCATCTTCTTGGTCATTCTTTACCTTCCCTGGACGTGTTTTTGTTGTTTTATTTTGGTCTAAATGAGGTGTTTAGTGTTTGCAAATGTCTCCTCAGAAGCTGTTGAGAAGAATAGATGTTTAGACTCAACGACACTCACTTAAAGATCAGTCTTTGCTTCAGTTTAATGTCATCACTGGGTTTGTTGGTTCTTAAGCGACTCCTTCAGCGACTGCTCAGGAAACTCTGTTGGGAAACTGTTGTTCGTAATAACGCTTCAACCGCCGACTGTTTCATTAACACGCGGACGATATTAAAAACAGAAGCGAGCAAACAAAACGTCTGCATGGAGACGACACAGTATGAAGGAACATCACTGACATCACGATATTGAAATGGTGGAAATTTAACATTGGAAAATGTGAAAACTTTTTAATTAAGCGTGTAAATGTTAAATATCTTATTCAATTAACATTGAAAGGTTGGATTTTTTATAATTCTAATATTGTCCGATTTAATTTCTGTATATTCATTTTAATTAGATTTAAACTTTCTAAGATTTAATTAAATTAAATAATTTGTACATTAAAAAGGTTGAATTTTGTATTTAAATTTTTTTTTTTTTAATGAATGTTTTATAATACAACGATTTTGTTTTACACTTTAAACTTCATATTTTAATTCTAAATATTCGATAATAAAGTATTGTTAATTCATTCTTCTTCTTTTTTATTAGAATAAGAAAATCAAACTCAATTTGTCAAAATATTCAAATATCTTGGTCAAGGTTACCCTGGAGTCCCAAAAACAAATGTGTTTGAGGTATCCCTTGTGTTGTCTCTGGGTCAAGGTGACGTGGAGGCCTGAAAACAAATGTGTTTGTGGTATCCCTTGTGTTGTCTCTGGGTCATGGTGAACAACACAAGGGTTTTGGCCTTGTACGGCTGTTTTTTAAATAAAACATGTTCCTCTTTTCAAAAGTTTGGACACCCTTGAGTTAATATTTCAGAGAGATCAGAAGGTTATGTGTTTAAAAACATGTTTTTTCAACGCTGATCTCTTGTGTTCTGTAAGTAAATCTGTCGTCTCCGTCTCAGGCTCAGCCAACGGCAGGTACTGCTGCTCCAAGATCTTCGTCAACCATCGCTGCTTCTCGGGCCCCTACCTCAACAAGGGACGCATCGCCGAACTGCCGCAGTCCGTGGGCCCCGGAAAGTGCACTCTGGTGCTGAAAGAGGTGAGAGGTCAGAAGGAGGAGGAGGGAGATGGAGGTTCCTAAGTGAAGTCATCATCTTCTGATGATCCGTACACATCCTGATCTGTTTTGTTCAACCCCTCTCATGTTGATTCAAACTGGACGAGACATGATATGAAAGTAGATTTTTTCATTTTTTTTCCTTCCCACCCGCAGCTCCTGACCATGCTGGTGAACGCTGCCTACAAGCCCGGTCGTGTTCTGAAGGAGCTGCAGGAGGTGGAGGATCAGAGCTGGGACTGCCAGGAGGAAACTCTCAAAGCCAAGTGAGGAGAACATAAGATTGTTGACGTCATGATCAGACGATGAATGTTCCTCATTGTTTGAAAGTTTACTTATGATCCGATCTCATCGTTTCTTCAACGGCTACAGTTATGTAAAGTGTTCTGCCTTGATTTGCATTGAAAAAATAAGATTATTTAACATTATTCAAAGTTGTGTTAAACAGTTTAAATGTCAAAAAAGATGCAAAAAAAGGCAACTTGTAGTTTTCGATAACATGTTAGGAACTCTTGAACAACAAGAGTAAGCAAACTGTAATAATTATGTTATATATATATAATATATATAGTTATATATATACAACTAAAGATGTAATCATTTAATTATAAATAATAATTTAATAAAATAATGTCATTTTTGTATTTAAGTGCCTTTCAAAAGTTTTACTTTTAATAATCAAAAACAATCAAATCAATAGGGTTGTGAGAAAATATTGATACAGATGTATGGTGTTTTATTTTTTCATAATACTCAACAATTCAAAAAAACTTTTGAATATCGTAACAATTCATTCAGTTCTTTTATTTACTCATTTTTCTTTGCTTGTATTTAAAAATATATATTTATGGAAAATAATAATAATTTACAATTAACATGCACATTTTAACAGCCTTTTTTCCATTTTTCTGTTGCAATTAAACTTCCGGCCACTACATGGCAGCAGTCAATTACGTCCTCAGCAGAAAACGGTACAATAAAATTTGATGACTGAGGACGAGAGGATACAGTCGACTCCAGCAGCTTTTAAAGCTGATGTTTGGACATATTTTGGTTTCAAAACTAAAGAAAGCAGTTACGACTTCGTCAAGAGTCATGTGGTCTGTAAATACTGCAACACCAGAGTCAAGTACTCAACAATACTACACGATATCACTATATATGGTATCGTTGCTCCTGTATCGTGATACGTATCATATCGCAAGATGCCAATACACACCACTAAGAATGACATAATGCAATAAAGTAATTTTAGAAAAAGCTGTTGCATAAAATCCAAAGAAGATTAAAGCAATAACAGGAAACAAGAAGGAAGGTTAAGAGGGGGGGGGGGGGTTATGGAACAGGTGAGTTAGTCAAAATTGTGGAGGTCAGTTGGTAAAGAGATGAAATTCTGAACTTCCATTTCCTTTTTTGTCTTAGTGTATTTAGCTTGTTTGGTAGGACCAGGCGTTCTTCTCACTGAATCTTAAAACAATTAATAGTTTAAAAGAACAATATTTGAAAGAATAGTTTTTAAAAGTGAAACTGTCTTTTTAATCCCACCCTCTGTCTCGATCCCTCTCAGTGAACTCATCACGGTTACGTGAATTAAGAGCTGAATATGAATTGAAATTTGTATTGACTTAAATGCACCGTAAACCGTACGTTTCTTTTTTAGATTATTCTTCCTCATAGAAAGTTAGAAACACATGAATCAATAAAGTAGAATAAGGATCAGATGATTCACCTAACATTATTTGTGTTAGGAGAGAAAATCCTTCTGCTGAATATTCATTAAAATGTTTATTTATTAGCATAAATCGTAGTTTTTCTTCAAGTGTTTCTGAACAAAGTCTCTTACTTTACTTACGGCTGCTTTCAGATTTGATATCTAACTGAAAAGTGCATGAAAATCTTTTATTTAATATTTTTACACATCATTAAATAACACTTTTAGTTGATGTTTTTGTTGCCACATCCTCTCCCGTCGATTCCGATCATATTTCCCTGATACCCTCGACCTTGACTGGTTCTTAAAAGCCTCGTCTCCCGGCGAGTGTTGGTGGATTCCTCGGTTTGTTGAGTCTGTTTTGTCAGAGTTCTGTTTCTCTCGCGGCTTGTTTTGACTGCGGACGCCTCCAGAATGTGTCTTGAGTTGTGTTTGATAAGACCGACACAAACCCACACACACACACACACACACACACACACACACACACACACACACACACACACACACACACAGCAGTTCAGACCAAACCGAAAACATTTCCACACTTTCTTGACCTTTTAACCTCTTTAGATGTTTTTAACTGGAGGAATTTAAGCAGATTTTGGTTAAAGATTCTCAATTTTAAAATCCACATTTTGGTTGTGAAGCGGGTTCAGAGTTGTGTTCACCTGCAGCGGCTCATCCAAGCACGAATGTTTTGACAATTCGAACAAAGAGCTACTTTCAACTTTTTCTGGAGCGCCGGACGCCCCGAGGTCGTTGGTTTTGTGCTCGGAAGAGTTTTGATGTTCGACACAAGCTTTTAACGGTCATCGTATCATCAACAGACGCTTTTTTACCACAATGTTTCAGTAGTTTATTGAATTGTATCTTCTCTTGACGTATAAAAACACATTTCTCTGCCTCCTTAGACGAGCTAATGCTCCTCATACCTCAAAATAACATAATAAATTACATTATTAATACATATTTATTAAGATTAAATGGATGTTTTTCACGTCCTTCAATGGATTTAAAGAACTTTTTTTTAACACAAACACACTATAGTTTTTGTTACTTGGTTGCTGAGAGCCTATATAGTATTAAAAGTGTCATCTAAAGATTACTACAATTACAAAATACAGCAGGTTGATTGTTATTTGTATTATTGAATTGGATTTAAACAAATAATTTAACTTTTTTGAGTTTTACAACCTTTGTATTTGTTTTGAATGAATTTTTCATATTTTAAGCTCTTTTCTTTTTTTTATTAATCTAAATATAATTATTTCGTTTTTATTTTACTTTTTGTAAAATCCTTTTTTTTTTGTTTTTGTACTTGAGATTGAAAATACTGTTCTGGAGAATTGTTTAATATCTGATCATTTAATGTACTTTATATAGATATGTTTTTAATGTAAAAAGTGACTCAAAGAATCACAAAATAAGAATTATTTAAATCTGAATAGAGTAAAAAATACAATCTTGAAAAAATATATTTAAAAAAAAATTAAAATAAATACATAAATACAAAAACATTTAAACTGAATAACACACACCAGGGAAGAGATAATTAATGTCAAAATGTATAATAATACAAATAAAACTAATAAGAAATATAAATAGATATAATGGGTTTTTTTGGGTTATTTTTTTAAATATATTTGATGTATTTTTTATTTAATCATTGAGACAAGATAACAGAACAATAGTCAGCCCTGCTGGTGAAAACTAAAAATGGCACTTTGGACTGAAATACTGCGTCAAGTCTGTTAAAAAATATCAATAAATCACTTAATGAAGATTTTTCACACGTGTACATCTTTTTATCACCCAAAATAAACCATTTAAGTTGAAAAAAAAGTGCAACATTTTCAAAATTCAATATTATTTAATGCATAGTTGTCTATATACATACATATATATACATATATATACATATATATATATATATATATATATATTAATAATAATAATTAATAATTATTAATAATAATATTAATAATTAATATATAGTTTTTAACTCTTTAAAAAAAAATTCAACCTTTTTTAATATACAATTTTTAGAAAATTGAATTATTTAAAAAATATCAATGGGATAACAAATTCAACCTTTTAATATATTAATGATTAAATTATTCCAGAAATAATTAATTCCTTAAAAAATTAAATAAAAAAAATCGTAGTTGTGTTAAATTGGATCATTTAATTTAAATAGTTAAAAATGCAAATATAAACGTTCAAAATTTAAATTAAATTACAACTAATAAATATTAATTGATGAGATTGAAGATTCATTAGATACGTTACATACAAATCATGATTTATTGAACAAACTCCGTAATAAAAGGGAAAACCTGGGGCCTCATGTACTAGGGGGTAATGCTCACAAAAAACGTGCTGAGCCACTTCTCAGGTCAAAGTTCATATTCATCAATACTGAAAAGAGTGGTAAAAAGTTTAAAAAATTTTAGGTCCTAAACTCGTGTGGCGCACAGATTCATACATCCGAATATTTTTGTAAGTAAGTAAGTCATTTTTATTTGTATAGCGCTTTTCCAGACCAGGGTCACAAAGCACTTAAACAATCAAAACAATACTCAATAAAGTATATATTTTAAAGATCAAGATAAAACTGATAACACAACAGGAGTTCCAGAAAATCAAGGAAAAACCTGAACAAATAGAAACGTCTTAAGAAGTTCCTTGAAGGAGTCAGTAGATCATCAAACACAGAGGGAGAGGAAGATCGTTCCAAAGCTTAGGAGCAACAGTCTGGAAGGATTTCTCTCCTCTGGTCCTGAACCGTGTTCAGGAACCTTCAGTAGATTCTGATCCACAGACCTCAGAGCCCGAGCTGGTGCTGCGCCATCTTCTGGATTTCAGTTTCTAGACATATTTAGTAGAAGATCTACGAACGTTAGTCCATGAGGTCCATCTGAAGTAACGTCTCTCCGTCTCTCCTCGCTCTCCAGATACAAAGGGAAAACGTACCGCTCCGTCATCAAGATCATCCGCCTGGCCGACCAGATCCCGGTCTTCTGCCGGACCGTGTGCGTGAAGCTGCAGTGTTGCCCGAACCTCTTCAGCCCCGTCCTCATCGGAGACAAGTGTCCCGAGAACTGCTCGCTGCAGACCAAGACCAAATACAGTGAGTCTCTCAGCCCTCGTCCCTCAAGACCACGACACGAGTCTCAAAGTCTGACTTTGCAGCGTATTACTACGGGAAGAAGAGGAAACTGGCCAAACCCGCCGGAGGAGACGAGGCGGAGGGCGACGTGCCGGCGCGTCGCAGGAAGAAGAGGAAAGCCATCTTCGTGCAGAAGAAGAGGCGCTCGTCGGGCGTCGACTTCACTCCGGCCGGATCACCTCAGGTGAGAATAAACAGTTCGATGATGGTTTATGAAGCCTCAACTCATCAAACGAAGTAGAGAAAATGTTCTCAATAATTGTAATAAAAACAGATTTAAAGTTAAAATCATAAAACATATGTAAGTACGTTTTTATTTTGTATTTATTAATTGTTATTTAATTTCAATTTTGAATGTTTCAATTGACATTTTTAACTATTTAAAATCAATTGTTCAATTTATCTTATTAATTAACTTTTTTTTTGTATATTTTCTAAGGAATTAATCATTATTATTTTTTAATTTTTAATTTAATCATTTATGTATTTAAAGGTTGAATTTTTTATTTTTTATATAATTTAAATAATTTTGCATATGTATGCAGGTTGTATTTGTTTTTGTATTTTTAATTATTCAATTTTCTAAAAATTGTGTATTAAAAGGGTTTATTATATACATAATAACTGATAAACACAATTGTATTGATTATTAAATTAGGAATAATTATTTATATATATATATATATATATATATATTAATAATTATTGTATTGTATTGTATTGATTATTAAATTATGAATATTATATATATATATATATATATATATATATATATATATTAATAATTATTGTATTGTATTGATTATTAAAGTATGAATAATTATTTATATATATATATATATATATATACAGTATATATATATATTAATAATTATTCATAATTTAATAATCAATACACAGTATTTATCAATTTTAAGAAATTAATAAAAACTACATATTTAAAAAATATTGAACTTTGAACACGTATTTTATGGTTATATAAGTTATTTGAAATAGAATACTGTATGTGAGTAACTTAACCCTTGTGTTCTCTCTGGGTCAAGCTGACCCGGTTTAACACAGAGAGAACATGAGAGCAAGAATTTTTTTTTCCTTGCGTCTAAACATTTTTCTTATGTAAAGTGCTTTTTTTTTAAATATATTAGTGATTAAAGTTAAAATAATATTTAAAACGAAACCTTCAACAGGACGGTTGAACTAATCATTGCTGCATTTTTTTTCCCATCATGCCCTGCAGGAGAGTAACGAGGGCGAGGAGGAGCTCCAGTCCGGCAGCGAAGGCACGAGCTCGGAGCCGCGGGACGACAACACGGACGCCTCCTCGGCCGACGTGACCGCCGGTCGTCCTCGCCGCTCCGCCGCACTGCGGCGCTGCGAGCTCACGGGCGCGCCCGAGTCCGGCGACACCCTCAGGAGGTCCAACCGCACCAAGTACCCCAAAGAGGACGACGTGAAGGTGAGGACGGTCGGATTGAAACGATGTTGTGTTGACTGAAGGTTTATCTGTCAGGTGGAGGAGCAGGAGGGCGAGGACCAGCTGGTGCTGGACAGCAACCCTCTGGAATGGAGCGTCAATGAAGTGGTTCAGTTCATCAACTCCACCGACTGCGCTTCGCTGGCCACCATCTTCCAGGAGCAGGTAAACAACCCGAAGGAGCAAAACACTACAATGAAATGACTCATCACTCATCCGTCACTCATCCGTCACTCATCCGTCGCTCATCCGTCAAACCGGCGAGTACAACTGACCCCGATTACGAGCGTCTCATGCGGACAAAAGTCGTTTTTCTAGCGACAAGATGTGAATGAATACATGTCACACACGTCTTTAACATGTGCCGTGTTTGGAAAGTTACTTTAAATTAGTTAGTATTAGAGTTACTTTTTTAAAAAGTACTTGTAAGTTTCTAAGGAAATTCACTTTATTGCGAAAGAGCTAGAAAGTGCACAGGCCAGTGTGAGGTTGAGAGCTGTGAGTGAAATAAACGTAAGAACAAAAAGAACAATAAATGAAACAAATAAAAGGACAGGTGCATCGATCCATCATTTTGTGGTCGAAACAAAATTTTCAATTTTTTTTAACCCAACGGGTCGATTTTTTTCCAAACGAACTTAAACAACTCATAAGAAACTTATATTTTTAATTATTTAACCTAATTAAACATTTTTAAAAAAGATGATAAAACACTGTATTTAAAAAAAGACAACAAACTTTAGAGGAAAATAAATAAAACACATCTTAAAGTGTTAAATTTAATAAATATTAAGTAAGTTCAGACATTATTAAACTAATAAACTGCACAATAACAGCATGTTTTTCTTCATAAAAAGTCAAATGTGTGTCTTACTGTGTAACACACTGATCCTGATTGGCATTTGGTGGATGTGAGGTTCGAAGCTGTGACTTCATGAATGAGACTCGACCGATGTTGGATTTAAGGAACATAACACGGATGATAACAAGGATGATAAGAGTTACAAAGTTAAGTAGTAACTTTAATTAGTTACTTAATAATACGATACATCGCAAAAAAAAAGCTTCAACATATAATTTCATCCCTCATTAAAAAGCTTTCTGGACAAACCCTGTATTAGAGATATTATCAGTGAAGTGTTGATGAAGCTTCATGAAACAGTTGATAAGGTATCATGATACAGTGTCTTCATTTAAAAAGACCACTAGATGTCACTCTCTGATTTACATTCTTTGACTAAGATCTATTAATTCAATGAAATCTGACATCATTTTCAAACAGAGAGCGACATCTAGTGGTCTTTCAAAATGACTGTATCATGATACCTCATCAACTGTTTCATGAAGCCTCGTCAACTCGTTACTAGTGTAAATACAAATCTAAATTCACAGCAGTTCACTGAGAGGGAGTGGGAAGAGGCAGCATGTGTTGCAAATAGTTGTCTGGAAGTAATTTTAGTTTCAGTTTAAGTTCAGGAACCGAGCGCATGAGCTGAAAACAACCAAAAATTGCATGTGCCATTCATAGAAAAACAAAAGTGAGAACATTTTATAAAGCCACTATTTGGGAAAAAGTGGACAAAAGCCCTCACGACCTCCAAAAAAAACCCCAAAATAGTCAGTCATAAAAGAGAAAATCAAACCAAAAGGTCAACTTGAAAATTCTTGTTGATGGAACTGTATAAAACCATTGATGAGGCTTCATGAAACAGTTGATGAGGTATCACGATACAGTGTCTTCGTTTGGAACGACCACTAGATGTCACTCAGGTTTCATTGAATTATTAGATCAGATCCAAATATTATAAAGAGTGACATCTAGTGGTGTTTTAAAATGAAGACACTGTATCATGATACCTCATCAACTGTTTCATGAAGCCTCATCAACACATCACTAGTGAAAAGTGTCCCCAGAACGTATTTGTCGATGGTGAAGGACACTTGAACACAAGTTGTGCGACTTAAGTTCTAAACCAAGCGTAACCCATGTGTCCAGGACATCGACGGTCAGGCTCTGCTGCTGCTGACTCTGCCGACCGTCCAGGAGTGTATGGACCTGAAGCTGGGCCCGGCCGTCAAGCTGTGCCACCACATCGAGCGGGTCAAAGTGGCCTTCTACAAACAGTTCGTCAACTGAGACCCCGGAGCAGGAAGAGGCCGGACCCGCCGCCGCCGCCGCCGCCGCCCTTGAGCAAACGATGAATTTTTGAAGAAGAGGAAGTGATGGATTCATCACGGGGTCGTCCAGAATATGGTTTCCTGATTCTGAGGAATGTTCTTTTTTGTCGACCCGTTTCTTTCCCTCGTTTTTCTTGTCTTAGAGATTTTTTTCTTTTTTTTTCAATTGATCGACCGGACGAAGATGAATATATTTAAAAACTCAAAAAGTTAATATATTTGGATATTTATTGTTTCCCTTATTTAACGTACCGATGAAATTGAAAGTACCAGTTAAATATGTTTTTTATTTACTTCGTGGTCGGTCCAGGAGAGTCCAGTCCAGTCGTCCCACAGTCCACTGCTGTGAGTCCATCTATGCAAACCTGCTGCAGATATTTTTGATAAGTGCAAAAAAATAAATTTCTATTCATTTTTATCAAGTCCTTGTGATCTTTTTTTGCTGAGAGTTGCATTTTTATTCAATTTTATTTTCTATTGTTTTGTTGTTTTAAATGTGTTTTGGTACGAACAATTAATTTAAATATGTTTAAATTGTGTTTTTATTGTAAACAATTTTATTCATTTAATGACTCACTAGAAATAATGAATTTTTAATTTTTCCCAAACTATGACTTTTCTTTAACCTAAATTAAAAATTAAAATCCCATTATTTATTGAAGGTCCACATTATTAGGGGAAAGTTTTTCAAAATACTAGTAATGAGGACAAAATGAATCGTTGTTATTGTTGAATTGTTATTATGCTGTGGAACTATTTTATATAACCCAAATATGTTGTTGTATATTTTTCTAATTTCTATATTTTCAAATTTACTTAAATATTAAACTATTGTTTTATCTATAACAGTCTTATCAAGAAAAATAAATCAGAAAAACTATTGCCAGTGATGAAAAAAAAGGAACAAAAACATTAATTTTGTAAAACATAATTTAATTGTATCTAAATTAATTTATTATGGAGTTATTGATTATACATTTACGATGTTTTCTTAAAAATATGGGGAAGAATAACCCAATTAAATCCATAAACAAAGAACTTAATCAAGATACATATATTTTAGTGTTGTTTTTTTTTCCCAAACAGTTTTTAAATGATATTTAAGATCTAAATCATATAAAATATAAATGATTACCTTCTTTAAATTAAAGTCAAAGCACAGAAGAGAATGAATTATGTTTCCTAAATATCAAAACATTTTGTAATTATGTTCTAAAAGTGTGTTTTTCTATCTTCACGTATTTTAAAGCGACGACACATTTGAATGTAAAGTTCTACCATGAGCCACGACGACGTCGCTGATAGTGAATGTGCATCAAAACCCCAGAGTTTCAGCATAAACACTTTATTCTGATTCCCGTTTTCTTTTTTTTTTAAAGCGGTTGCCTAGCACGGTTGCTAGGTAACCAGACATCAAATGGCCACTTTGCATTTGATTTTCCTTCGTTTCATGTCTTTTCAAACCGCATAAAAACAGCAGAAAGGTTTATTTTCAGGCAATTCATCTTCGTAAATATGGAGAATAATTTGTTTACTTTAATCACAGTGTTTTGCAAACTTACTGCAGCTACAGTTTTGTTTCATTCTTTTTTTTTACCATCTGGTCAACAAACTTGTTTGTTTGCTACATGTTTATGTATTTTTATTAAACAGTTTACCATTAAATGACATTAAACTCCAGAACTAGACGTAGGTAGAGATTTTTAAAGCCTGAATTCAGTTGATTTAGATTCTTTTTCATATGTTACATTTTTAATTATTGATAATTATTCAGTCTTGGAGAAGTTTTGTTTTTTATTTTATTGTATTCTGGGTGTCGTCTGAAATATGCTAAAGTTATTATTTTATTGTATTTAATTTAACCTTTCTTTGTATTAAACCTTATGTAAACTATTTTATAGTTAAATACTCACAAGATTGACAAAAGGCAGAAGAAAAACATCCTAAAACAAAAACCTAATTGTCATATTCAGTTAATCAATGATGGAAATAAATGCAAAGTATTTACAAATAAAAAATAAATACAAATAAAGGACACAGAAATAAGGTCTACTTTATCCAGTTCTGTCCTGCAGGGCATGATGGGAAAAAAATGCAGCATCGATTAGTTCACCTGTCCTGTTGAAAGAGTTTTTTAAGGTTTGGTTTTAAATATTATTTTACATTTTTTTCACAACATTACTCACTAGTATATTAAATAAAAATGCTCTGTACATAAGAACAAATGTTTAGACGTAAGGAAACAGAATTCATGCTCTCATGTTCTCTCTGTGTTAACTGGGTCAGCTTGACCCAGAGAGAACATAAGGGTTAAGTTACTCACATAAAGTATTCTATTTCAAAGAAATTATTGTCCAGGTCTGTTCTAAAGCTTCTCTGTTCTTGATCCATGGCAGGAAATAAATGCAACCTCCGTCTCCGACTTGCATTTTATCGTAGTGGGCAAAGTTGAGTTAGTCATATTAAGTAAGTAGGAAAATGAATAGAATAAAAGAGAGAGTATTCTACCTCTATCTGTCATGACTTTTCAAATTACAAAAATAATTTTCTACTGCTGATAGCGAGAGGCGCGAGATACACAATCATTCTCTCGATTCCAATTTCGAGGTGTCAATCAAACTTTGTATCTTTGATCTGGCAATAAAACCAGCTGGACTGCCACAGAAAAAATAAATAAATCATTATATAATTTATATTCTTTTGATTATTACTGTCTGGAAGGTGTTTCATTTTGGAAAAAACATCAGGGGCCTCAAGTACTATGGAGTCGTATGCACAAAAACGCGCGGATGTACTTTTCCACGTCAAAGTCCATATGTGTCAATAAGGAAGAGGGCATTATAAAGGTCGGACTTCCCAAAAAAATAAACACAAACTCAAGTGTTTGTAGTTACACGAGTGGTTATTAAATTATTCACAAACGTATAAAAATGTTTCTCATTCACCAAACTGATGATCTGTATTTATTAAGTCAACATTAATCGTTTTATACTGAATATTTTAATCCGCTATTTCATGCTATTAAGATAAAAAATGTAAAGGAATTATGATCTTGTTTTTACAATATTATGATCAAAATGATCAGATGCTTCAAGTCTTTCTCTACGAGAGTCACAGACGTTCTTGTGGAACAACATCACGTTTGATCAAAGTGAAGCTGCAGAATAAAAGCAGCTGAAGTTTCCCTTAATGTGATCCTTGATCGGAGAGATCTCCTTAAAAAAAACACTTAACCGTCACATGATTTGTTCATTTGTTATTTGTTAACAAAACGCATTTATTTCATAAATGTAATAAGAATTAGCAGCTACACATATGAAGCTCAGACGATCAGACCATCTTCATCTTCATCATCAATACTCAAAGCTTTTAGTTACTGATTTACAGTTTTATTCTCGTTAAACTCTATTTTAAGACGTTTCAAATACGCCCCTGATCGTCTCTGGAAATAAAGTACAAACATTAATGAGCCTGAATGTAAAATATAAACATTTTACGCTGGAGCTCGTCTGCACTCATTTAAATGTAACTATGTGATCCAGGTCAGAAATGTTTAAAATTAACTTTTAATCCAGTTTAAATATATTTTGTCATTTGGGGTTTTTGATCGCAGAGAAAAATTTCATGGACTCTGGTTCATTTAAATATGTAAATGAAGACGTGTAAAAGGACGAAAAAAGGCTGAAATTAATTCTATGTTGATTGGGATGTACAAAGGAAAAGTGCTTTTATTTGTGTTCACGCGCAAATTCATGCATATGAATATTTGAAGTTTAGTTTATATTTTAGTGTGCGACCGTTTTTAGCAGAAGATCCACAAACTTCTTCGTACACGAGGCCCTGATTGACTCATGACACATAAGCCTGTGAATCATGACACGTCAAGATGTTAGTTTTAGTCAAGTTTAGAAAATAAAATCAGACGTTTGTATAGAGAAAACAAGTCAAACGCAAACTCTATACAAGACCTTGTTGCAGAAAAACACTTCAAGGTTAACCTTCTTTTTGGAAGGTCATGCTATTTTTATTGACTTGTTTTTTATCTGAAGGTTGGTCCGTGAATATATTTCTACAATTAAAAAAAGATTAAAATCTCTTTTGTTCAAGTGACTCTTTGCATGAATATTGAACTTCAATGGTCAGTAAGTATCATAAGTCCGTCCTTCCGTGAGGGTCGTGTGGTTAAAGCAGAGAGTGGTTCAGGCGTGGAGTCGCTGCAAATGTAGGTCACCAACGCTCGGAACAATCGGCAGTGATGAAGATGAGGCCGGATCTCTCCACTCAAACCCCTTAAAGGAGCAAAAACCCTTCGCTGGGTTAAATCTCAGAATTCATCCGTCGCTTCCCGGGAGTCTCTGTTTTTATCGCTTCTTATCGCTTCGTCCTCAATATGTCCGACCTCTGGACACGACACAGTCTTCGCGTCTCTAGACGTGAAGGATCTTCTTATTATGGTCTGTTACAAACTCTATGAGGAGTTTCTTATTTATGATGTGAAGTTTACAGCAGGATAATATTGTGTGTGGTGATGTGTCGATGAGGCTTCATGAAACACTTGATGAGGTATCATGATACAGTGTCTTTATTTTTAAAAGACCACTAGATGTCACTCTCAGTTTGAAAATGATGTCAGGTTTCATTAATCAATAGATCACAATCAAAGATTATAAAGCAGAGAGTGACATCTAGTGGTCTTTCAAAATGAAGACACTGTATCATGATACCTCATCAACTGTTTCATGAAGCCTCATCCATACACAGCCTTTAATTCTCAATACATGACCCTAGTAAAAATGTTAAAACTATTTATTTTTTTAATATATAAGTATCCATTACTTGTTCAGCTCCAACTTAAGTTCATTCAACTTTCTTAGGATTTTTTTTTCTTTTGTCCTTTTTCTTCTGAGTATTTCTTGTATGTTTTTTAGACACCATGATAGACTCAAAACTAGTGATGTGTTGATGAGGCTTCATGAAACAGTTGATGAGGTATCATGATACAATTTCTTCATTTGGAACGACCACTAGATGTCACTCTCTGATTTATAATATTTGACTCTGATCTACTAATTCAATGAAACCTGAGATCATTTTCAAACAGAGAGTGACATCTAGTGGTCTTTCAAAATAAAGACACTGTATCATGATAACTCATCAACTGTTTCATGAAGCCTCATCCATACATAGCCTTTGATTCTCCCCCTTAATGCATTAAAACTTACTCACAAGGAAGTCATTTACCGTCATGTTCAGCTCAGTTTAGTAAATCATTTTGAGTAATTTCACGACTATTTTCGCGAAATCAAACCCGTAACAATTCCCCGAAACGATTTCCTCTCTTTCTCTCCCGCTCAATGCAACTCGTGTCGAGCGAAGTGTCGTTTTCTCGACGCCGTTTTTGTCGGGCTGCATAATTCAGATGCCGCCTCTGAGAAAAAACCGCCCTCGCCACCGCAGTTACGGCTTGTTTGTGGACAAACAAACAAGTTAGAAAAAACAACTTCGTTATCCACGCGTCTCTGAGCAAACGCCGCGAGTCGACCAACACTTTTCTCACCGGAGAAAATATTTCCAGGCGTCGTTTTGTCTTTTTAAAGTGAGTCTGACTGAACGTCTGTCAACATCACACCTGCACTTACACAGAGATGTTCCCTCCCTTCATTATTCATCCTGGATCTGGACACCCTCCTCCTCTTCCTCCTCCTACTCCTCCTCCTCGTCCTCCTCCTACTCCTCCTCCTCCTCCTCCTCCTCCTCCTCCTCCTCCTCCTCCTCCTCCTCTTCCTCCTCCTCCTCCTCCTCCTCCTCCTCCTCCTCCTCTTCCTCCTCCTCCTCCTCCTCCTCCTCGTCCTCCTCCTACTCCTCCTCCTCCTCCTCCTCCTCCTCCTCCTCCTCCTCTTCCTCCTCCTCCTCCTCCTCCTCCTCCCTCCTCCTCCTCTTCCTCCTCCTCCTCCTCCTCCTCCACCTCCTCCTCCTCCTCCTCCTCCTCCCTCCTCCCTCCTCCTCCCTCCTCCTCCCTCCTCCCTCCTCCCACCTCCCTTCTTCTTCCCTCCCATCTGCTTCGCCTCCATTTCCATATGTCAGGAACAGCCAACAATATGGACGAAGAGCATGAATTCATTTCCACTCGTCTCCGGTGGAAAGAGAAAGTGTTCGGTTGATGACATTAGACTGAGACACTGGAAAAAAATCCCTGCTTTGGAAATAGTGTGTGAAAGAGTGAGTGAAAGAGTGTGTGAAGAGTGTGTGAAGAGTGTGCGAAGAGTGAGTGAAGAGTGAGTGAAAGAGTGTGTGAAGAGTGTGTGAAGAGTGAGTGAAAGAGTGTGTGAAGAGTGTGTGAAGAGTGTGTGAAAGAGTGTGTGAAAGAGTGTGTGAAGGGTGTGTGAAGAGTGTGTGAAGAGTGTGTGAAGAGTGAGTGAAAGAGTGTGTGAAGAGTGTGTGAAGAGTGTGTGAAAGAGTGAGTGAAAGAATGTGTGAAGAGTGTGTGAAGAGTGAGTGAAGAGTGAGTGAGAGTGTGTGAAGAGTGTGTGAAAGAGTGAGTGAAAGAGTGTGTGAAGAGTGAGTGACAGTGTATGAAAGAGTGTGTGAAGAGTGTGTGAAAGAGTGTGTGAAAAGTGTGTGAAGAGTGTGTGAAAGAGTGAGTGAAGAGTGAGTGAAAGAGTGTGTGAAAGAGTGTGTGAAGAGTGTGTGAAAGAGTGTGTGAAGAGTGAGTGAAAGAGTGTGTGAAGAGTGTGTGAAAGAGTGTGTGAAAGAGTGTGTGAAGAATGTGTGAAGAGTGTGTGAAAGAGTGTGAAGAGTGAGTGAAAGAGTGTGTGAAGAGTGAGTGAAAGAGTGTGTGAAGAGTGTGTGAAAGAGTGTGTGAAGAGTGAGTGAAAGAGTGTGTGAAGAGTGAGTGAAAGAGTGTGTGAAGAGTGTGTGAAAGAGTGAGTGAAATAATGTGTGAAGCGTGTGTGAAAGAGAGTGTGAAGAGTGAGTGAAAGAGTGTGTGAAGAGTGTGTGAAGAGTGTGTGAAGAGTGTGTGAAGAGTGTGTGAAGTGTGTGTGAAAGAGTGAGTGAAATAATGTGTGAAGAGTGTGTGAAAGAGTGTGTGAAGAGTGAGTGAAAGAGTGTGTGAAGAGTGTGTGAAAGGGTGTGTGAAAGAGTGTGTGAAAGAGTGAGTGAAAGAGTGTGTGAAGAGTGTGTGAAGAGTGAGTGAAAGAGTGTGTGAAAGAGTGTGTGAAGAGTGAGTGAAAGAGTGTGTGAAGAGTGAGTGAAAGAGTGTGTGAAGAGTGAGTGAAAGAGTGTGTGAAGAGTGTGAGAGTGTGTGAAGAGTGTGTGAAAGAGTGAGTGAAGAGTGTGTGAAGAGTGTGAGAAAGAGTGTGTGAAGAGTGTGTGAAAGAGTGAGTGAAAGAGTGTGTGAAGAGTGAGTGAAAGAGTGTGTGAAGAGTGTGTGAAAGAGTGTGTGAAGGGTGTGTGAAAGAGTGTGTGAAGAGTGAGTGAAAGAGTGTGTGAAGAGTGAGTGAAAGAGTGTGTGAAGAGTGTGTGAAGAGTGTGTGAAGAGTGAGTGAAAGAGTGTGTGAAGAGTGAGTGAAAGAGTGTGTGTATGTGTGTGCATTTGTGTGTATGTGTGTTAGTGTTTTTGTGCATTAGTTTGTGCATATGTGTGTGTGTGTATATGCATGCGTAATTGCAAACATGTGTGTGTGTGCGTGCGTGTGTGTTCACGTGTTTGCGTGTGTGTGTTTGTGTATGATTTTGTGTTTATATGTGTGTGCGTGCGTGTGTTTGTGTGTTATTATATGTGTGTGCATGTGTTTGTGTGCGTATTTGTGTGTATGTGTGTGTGTGTGTGTGTGCGTGCTTGTGAGTATGTTTGTGTTTATGCGTGTGTGTGTGTGTGTTAGTGTTTTTGTGCATGTGTTTATGCATGTGTGTGAGTGTGTGTATGCGTAATTGCAAACGTGTGTGTCCATGTGTGTGTGTGCGTGCGTGTGTGGTCACGTGTTTGCGCGTGTGTGTGTATGTTTGTGTGTTTATAAGTGTGTGCGTGCGTTTGTGTATGTTTGTGTGTGCGTGTGCGTGCATGTGTTTGTGTGTTATTATATGTGTGTGTGCATGTGTTTGCGTGCGTGTTTGTGTGTTTATGCGTGTGTGTGTGTGCATGTGATGGGGGGTGCATATGTGTGTGTGTGTGTGTGTGTGTGTGTGTGTGTGTGTGTGTGTGTGTGTGTGTTTGTGTGTGCTTGTGTGTATGTTTGTGTTTATGCATGTGTGTGTGTGCATGTGATGGGGGGGGTGCATGTGTGTGTGTGTATGTGTGTGTGTGTGTGTGTGTGTGTGTGTGTGTGTGTGTGTATGTGTGTGTGTGTGTGTGTGTGTGTGTGTGTGTGTGTGTGTGTGTGTGTGTAACAAGAGAACTCCCTCCAGGTCGACAAGAACATCTATTTAACTCCGTCAGTGAAACGTAGATCCTGGACTGAAGCAGCGACAGGTTCAATTCTGGCAGCAGCTCCTGACGGTTCTGGACACTTTGTTCTCAATAATCATTCATGGACATTATATAGATGATAGATTATAGATTATAGATAGATTATAGCAGAATGGAACAGATGGGTTTTACAGTCTGACAGTTTTCTGTCGTGTTTCAGTTGAAAAACTCTTTTTTTTTTGTTAATAATTTTGACAAAACAAGTCACAATTAATGAAGTTGACGATTATTATATTTAAAGGAAAAGTAAAGTGACAAGTGGACGAACAAGTTTTAATATATAATATGTTAATTTATATAATATGAATAAATTAATAATATTAAAGTTAAATAATGAAAGAAATTTACATTTTTTGATATTCTGTTTGTTAAAGTTTAAATTATTTGTCTTGAGTTTGTATCACATAGTTACAAGAAATAATTACAATAGGAAACAAAAGAGAGTTTTTGTGACTAAATCAACTGTTTTTGAAGCGTCGGAGGAGAGCAGAGTACCCAGAGTAAACCCACGTAAACACAGGGAGAACATACAAACATAAAGACAGAAAACTAGAAGCTGATTTTGTCCAGGTGGAGGTGGGTCACTTTGACCCAGGGACGACACAAGGGGTCAAACAATGACATACTTACTAACTTACTATTTGTTTTCGGGCCTCCGGGTCATCTTGACCCTGAGATAACACAAGGGTTAAGACAAGAACAGAGATTATTATATTTACTTAAACAACTTTTTTCTTCACTTTATTTCGCATTTTTATGGTTTTTGTTTTTATATTTTTTGTAATGTTTTTAAATCATATTTTCAATTAATTATTAAAAAAAAACCATATAGATAATTAAATATTACACAATTAAATATAACCAATGGCAAAACTCCTTTTTTTTTTGCATTTAATGTATTTTATTTAAAATTGTAAAATATATGAAATATGTACATTTTTTCTTGAGAATATTTAAATGTATTTATTTATAATGTTTCTCTCTCTTCTTTTGGCCAGATGGTCCCGTGTAACAGTCACAGTTTATAATGTGTTTTAGTGTTTATGATAAGATAACGACTAACATTTCTTCCCTGTTACACATTTGTAAACATTCGTTTTCTTTGGTCCGTGACTTACATTGTTGAAATATTTTGTCCACTTGTGTGATTAAGTGAATAGTTTTCGTTTGAGTCAAAAATATTTGCGTAGGAAGAATTCAGTGGAACTTTGGTTCTTCTTCAGCTGCAGTGAAGTTGTTTACTCGAAGCCCTTTGTCATCTTTCCCATGATCCTTTGCGTCTGTTACATGAATAGCATTTTTGGCTATTTTTATAACTTATTTACTCTTAAATGTTTAACTTGGATGAAGCGAGTAAGAAATAATACTATAAAAATGAACAAATCTACATCAACTCTACATGTAACTTGTTAAAGATCTTTGTTTAAAGATTTTATTTCTCATATTTTCTTTTTTCAAAAGAACTTTAACATCATATTTTCGAATTAAATGTATATTCAATTAAATATTACATTTATTTTATTATTATATTTATTTATTTTGAGTCAAAACAACTAATTATTTAGAATTTTAATTTTAAATGATTTAAAATTGTTTTTATGGTTTTTGGTTTTATATTTTTTGTAGCGTTTTTATATCATATTTTCATTTAATTATTTCAATTAAAAGGGTTAAATATTACACAATTAATAACACTTTTTTTTGCATAGAGATTATTATTATTATTATTATTATTTGATTTAACATTTTAAAATACATGAAATATATATATATATATTCCATTAGAATATTTAAATTGGTTTTAATTGAATTAAAAGTTAATACATTTTTTTTTTTCCTTTTTGCCTCATATTTATCACCGAAAATATAAATCTACTTTTTCATGGACACATGAAATTTAAGAAAATTCTATTGGATGAATAATAATATTGATTTCAAATGTATCATTATAATGTTCAAAATATAGTTAAACTGATGATTTTAAATACATTCTTGATTTTTTTTTTTTCTGGGTCAGGGGCCGCATTACATGCTGGGAGTTAGGGGTCGTCAGGCAATAGAAAAAACGCACAAGACCTTGAAAAAATTAAAATAATAATAAAAGATGACATTGTGACAATACATTTTATAACAAGGTTAAATTAGCTTTTAATAGCTGTAAGCCAATACATACATTACATATATATATATACACATACAATACTGTGCAAAGGTTTTAGGCAGGTGTGATAAAATGCTGTGAACTAAGAATTCTTTCAAAAACGGAAGTGTTAATATTTTATTTTCATCAATGAACAAAATGCAGTGAATGAACAGAAGATAAATGTCAATCCAATCAATATTTGGTGAGACCACCCTTCGCCTTCAAAACAGCATCAATTCTTCCAGGTTTACTTGCACACGGTTTTTGAAGGAACTCGACTGGTATGATGTTCCAAACATCTCTGAGAACTAACCTCAGATCTTCTGTAGACGTTCAGGTCTCTGTGGGTTCAAACCATCATTTCCAGGACTTCTTCTTTTTCTTTACGCTGAAGATATTTCTTCATGACTGTATGCTTGGGGTCGTTGTCCTGCTGCAGAATACATTTTGGACCAATCATACGCCTCCCTGATGGTATTGATGATGGATAAGTTTCTGCCTGTATTTCTCAGCATCGAGGAAACCATTAATCCTGATCAAAATCTCCATTTGCACAAATGCAGCCCAAACTTGAAGGTCCACCATGTTTCACTGTCGCCTGTAGACACTCATTATTGTACAGCGCTCCAGCCCTTCAGCGAACAAACTTCTGTTACAGCTAAATATTTACTATTTTGATCCATCTGACCAGAGAACCTGCTGCCATTTTTCTGCCCCTTAGTTCCTATGTTCTTGTTCATAGTTGATTCGCTTTGACTTGTTTCCATGTCAGATCAATGTCTTTTTGGCTGCAACTCTTCCATGAAGACACTTCTGGACAAACTTCTCCGGACAGTAGATGGTGTACCTGGTCCCACTGGTTTCTGCCAGGTCTGAGGTGATGCTGGACATCTTCAGATTTCGAAGGGAAATAATCTTGATGCGTCTTTCATCTGCTGCACTAAGTTTCCTTGTAGACCACTGCGTCTACGATCCTCAACGTTGTTTCTTTGTGCTTCTTCAAAAGAGTTTGAACATCTTGAAACCCCAGCTTTGAAATCTTTGTCTGGGAGAAACCTTGCTGATGCAGTAGAACTACCTTGTGCTCAGTCCTGGTGTACGACCTGTGACATGAAACTTCCACAACCTCAGCTTGTAGCAGAGTTTGTTCCTCACCCAGCTTTAAGCTCCTACACATCTGTATCTTTTTCACTTCATGACTGTGTTTCAACATACTTGTGAAATTGATGATCATTAGCACCTGTTTGCTAGAATTGGTTGATCATAAACGTCACTATAATCCTACAAAACCCCTGACTTTGTGCAAACGTACCTTTAAGAATTGATGCTGGTTTGAAGGCAAAGGGTAGAAACAACAAATATTGATTTTATTTAGATTTATCTTTTGTTCGCTCACTTTGCATTTTGTAAATTGATAAAAAATAAAGAATTATTGTTTATATTTTTGAAAGCATTCTTAGTTTACAGCATTTTTTCACACCTGCCTAAAACTTTTGCACAGTACTGTATATACAGTATATATATATATATATATATATATATATATATATATATATATATATATTAAGTAAAATATGTTGTTCTGCCTTTTTATTACGAAAGCTAAAAGCAAAATAAGCTACATTTTAAATGATGTAGATGATAAATTATGTTTTTCTAAACATTACTTTAATTTGTTAAATATATAAATACTTATTTAATACTAATATATTTTAAATAAATAGGACATACGGAAAAGAATGGAAGAAAGAAGGGAACGATGCTTGTTATATGTTGAAATTAATAATAAAAAACTAAATCAATATTATTATTGCTATTTCTACATCTACATAGTTGAACGACAATAGGGGCCACATAACAAAAGTTTAAATAAAGTTTTCCTCGTTTTCTATTCTGGAAGAAGGATTTGATGCTTTTACATGATACTCAAGAAAAAAAAAAAGGATCTTAAATAATTGAGGAAGTTTTTGCGGCCCCTCGCTGTGAACTAGAAACTTAGAATACGAGGCTAAAACCAGAGCCGCTGGACTTTTAAATGACCCCACGAGCCAAAGTTATTCTTAAAATATATATATAAATGTTAATAAATACACTTCCCTGAGTCACCGCTGCAATAACAATCATCCCCCTCTCTCTCTCTCTCTCTCTCTCTCTCTCTTTCTTCTCTCATCCTGTCTTCATGCAGAGTTGCTGTTTTCCACACAGTCTCGGCCCTGATGTCGAGCTCACAATTATCATGCTCTATTTGTGCGCACACACACACACACACACACACACACACACACACACACATCCATCCTCGCTGCATCTCCAAATATAAAAAAAAATGTACTTCATCAGTGGAAACATCAATAAAACATTTTTAATCTCCATAATTCACGTGGTTGCGTTTGGAAACTTGAGCGGATTATTTGAATCTTTGCTCGTCTTTCAACTTCCTGTTGTCGACTCTGCACGCGTCGTGGTAGTTTGAGTAATGCATCGGCTTTCTGCACTGCAAGTTGTTTTTTTTTAGGTGTGTAAGAGAGTGTGTGTGTGTCGGTGTGTGTGTGTGAGTCGGTGTGTGTAAATGTGTATTCTGCCCAAGCTTTCTCCTCTTTTTTTTTTTTTTTTTTCTTTAAAGAAACACTCAATAGCTCAGCTTATAATAATCCATGTGCTAGTATGCAATATGAGTGTGTAGTGTGTGTGTCAGTGTGTGTGTGTGTGTGTGTGTGTGTGTAGGACAGCCAGGGGGCGGACGGCGTGTTGTGGGGGGGTGGGGGGGTTCTTTGGATTCTTGCAGCAGCTGGTTGGCTGCTGGGCTGGTTTCCATGGTAACATGTAAAAAAAAAAAGGGGGAAAAAAAGAGTGCAGACTGTGTCCCTCTGTCCTGCATCCATGTTCTTTACAAAAGAAATAATGTTTCATCCTTTTCTCTTCAATCGCTCTCCGTCCAAACTCGTTTCCTGTCCAACTGATTTTATTCACAAATACGTTTGCACATTTTTTTTAAAATAAATACTATATACATGTATCATGTGGATGTAAGTTTATAAGGATGATAAATAAATAATATATTTATTAAACCCAAAGAATTTTACTCAGATTTTTTTAATTGCTGATTTTCCATAAAAAAAAATTACATATCCACGATAAACCAATATTTTATTATTCAGGACATTCATCATTTTGTAAGACACACAATAATCAATAAGTATTTATAGAATCCTCTTTGTTGTGACGCAGGTATCTTTTCCTTTTCACCGTACTGCATTTTAACATTTTTATTAAAAACACATTTTCTCAATTTGATAAATAGTATGAAGGTTATTTGGTTCTGGGTTTATATGATAAAGGTGCTCGTACAAATATATGCAAAGACGTCACAATGGTCAAATTTACCAAAAATACAATGCAACACACAAAACGTCCACAAGATGGCGTCGAAGGTTCTGAGTCCAAATCTCTGTCTTTCCGAGTCCACTTGCAAAACCAGAAGTCCAAGAAAAACCAAAGCAAGGGTGGCTGCAAGGCGCGAGATTCGCTACCAAAACACAAAAAGGCTAAAATGTGATCCAGAACTCAACCAAGGAAACACGCTGACAGGAAGTTAGCATCCAAGGCCCAATGTAGGTTCAGGCGAACTACCGAGAGATTTGCTGATGGTTCAGGGAAAACGTGTTGACGCCGACTGAGGCCAGGAGAAGACTCTTTATGCAGCACTACTTATGGGCCTGATAGTCCACAGCCGTGGATCTTGCATAGCATCGCACTGTCAAGATAGCAATGAAAACCCAGGAAGCCGAGGAAAAGATTATACAAAATAAAAGCCCCAGAAAGAGGAACGTGACACTGTTTCCACTAACAAAGCTTAATATTCAGCTTGAAAAAAAAACTGTTTTTGTCTATAATTTCTTTTTAAGATGTTACTTGTGATGTCACTTAAAGAAACTGTGACTTCGTATAAGCCAGAACATGTTGAAGTGTATGGAACTGCATGAATCATGCTTTTTATAGTTATAGAGAATTATTTTTTCCGATAAAAATCCTACAGCTAACTATAAATGGCACCTTTTTTTATAATTTAATAAATTACAATTTGGCTTTTATTTTGAAATTAATATGTTATTACATGTTTCTTGGCTGGACTTTCAGGACATGGTGAAATTGTTGGGAACATCTATTATGGAACAACGGATCAATTCACAGTTTTATCCCTTTGATTTATATATATTTTAGGCATTTTAACTCCTTCAAGTAAGACGTTACTTTCCTAGAAAGACCGGGCTGTACATTAATGTTTTAATCTTAAACGTTGCCTCATTAACATATAATTTTAAGACATAATTATGACAAAATAAAATGTATTTAAAAAACACATTTGCTAAACATAACAAGCAAAACTGCTGCTAAAAAATTATTAAAAAAATAAATACACAATAAAGATCAGGTGGAGCAAATGTTGTTGTATATTGTTTTATAAATAAATAATTTTGTATTGCCACCTGTTTGTATGGAAAACCTTTTGTTTCTTTTTTAAGAATAATTCAAACCAAAGACCTTCTACTTGTGATGGTACTAAAAAGCCAATAATTCGTAGTAAATAATATATAATAATACATAGTTTTAAATGTTAAAATCATGTAATGTTGACGTTTAACCTTTGAACTTGTGAGAAAAGTTCGGTAAACACTGAGGAAGAGAACTATAGGAAGAAGTAGACGTAGCGAACGTCACATAATCTTGACAGACGATAAGAAGTACAACAGAAGTACAATAAAAACGTGAAAAACACTGCGAGTCAGCTCTTCGTGCTGGAGGCCCACATGTGAAAGAAGCCGGAATGTTTGACACCGTTGGTGACATAACTGTGACATACTTTTCCATCATGTGACCATGTGGTGGAAATAACTAGAATACATGAAATGCTGTGAGTAAAAATAAAGAAAGTAAAATAGACAGTTTATTAAACACGTAGTTTTATTAGCATCAGTAGTAGGATTATTGTCAATGATAAATACTTGTTCCTGTTTAGTGTTGTTTTAAATTAAGTTTTTCTTCAACAGATTGACAGATAAAGTTGCGTCAAATGTGTGGAAATATTCTGAAATAACGAAACTTAAGCGATAACATATATTTTTTTTATCATGTCTGACGTCGGATTGATTTGGAAAAAAACAACAAAAATTCCGATGTTGCAACATCAGGTTGGCGTGAACATCGGCGCCTCCTGCTGGTCAAACAAAGCTATCGTTAATATATAGATCTCGTGTTATCTTGTCGACGGATGTAACTTTATTTAAAATTGACATCTGGACATGAACACGTGACTCCTGGTGTCAAAGTGAAAATGTTTTTCTGAAGATTTTCTTCTCAATTTCCGGTGACTCTTGAGAGCGAGTTCTGTCTCCCCCTGCTGGCCAGACACTATAATCTCGCTGCAGCTTAAACCTTCCCTTCAGTTGGAGAATTGAACCAACAACCCTTCACTGCATTATTGTGGCGCCTCTTATCAGTAGAGAATCCTCACATGAAAAAAAGGTTTAAGAAGACTTTACTTTTTGATTATTCTTCTCCTTCATCAGTGTACTTGTACTTGTGTAGTATTTAGACTGGTGTATATACTTTTACTTCAACAATATACGTTTACTTGAGTAATATTTATAGCGGTGAATATAAACATGTTCTTCATCACTGTTATTTTACTTCAGTAGTACATATACTTATATGTACTTGTACTTAATCAGTGTACTTTTACTTCAGAAGTTTATTTATGTGTAAATGTAATTGTACTTAATCAGTGTACTTTTACTGTAATAGTATTTTTTACTGTAAATGTACTTGTACTTAATCAGTGTACTTTTACTTCAGTAGTATTTTTATTCGTAAATATACAGGTACTTCATTAGTACACTTTTCACTTGAGTAGTATTTAGAGAAGTAAATACTGTATACTTTACCCAAGTAATATTTATACAGGTCTCCTTTACACCTTAAGTAGCACTAGTTACTTAGACTGGTAAATATATTTTTACTTAATCTTTATTATTTTTACTTTAGAATTCAGAGTATACTATTGATTCATTAGTGTACTTTTCATTCGATAATTATATAGACCAGTAAGTATATTTTTACTTCTCCAGTGTACGTTTACTTGAGTAGTGTTTATACTGGTGAATACACTTTTACTTCATCAGTGTGCTTTTACTTTAGTAGTGTTTAGACTGGTAAATATAGTTTTACTTCGTCAGTTTACTTTTACTTGAGTAGTATTTAGACTGATAAATATAGTTTTGCTTCATTAGTGTACTTTTAATTGAGTAGTATTTAGACTGGTAAATATACTGGTTCTTCTTCAGTTCACTTTTACTTTACATTATACTTGTACTTCCTCATTGAACTTATTCTTGAGAAGAATTAAGACTGTTAAACATACTTGTACTTCGTCAATGTACTTTTACTTGAGAAGTATATATAGTGGTGAATATACTTGTTTTTCATCCATGTACTTTTACTTGAGTAGCATTAAAACTTATAAATATACTTGTACTCTATCAGTGTACTTTTAATTGAGTACTTTTGAGACAGGAAAACATATTGGTACTTCATCATAGACTGGTGAATATATGTGTACTTCCTCATTGAACATATACTTGAGTAGTATTTAAGACCAGTAAATAAAGTGCTACCCCTATAGTGTACTTTTCCCTTAGAAGTATTTAGACTAGTGAATATAAGTAAACTAAGTAAGTAAGTAATAGTTACTTGTCATCAGTGTACTCTTACTTAAGTACTATTTAGACCGGTGAATACACATGTACTTAATGAGTTTAAATTTACTTGAGTAGTATTAGGACTGGTACATTTACGTGCCTCATACGTGTACTTTACTTGACAAGTATTCAGACTGGTAAATATACTGTTACAACAAATGTTTATTCTGTGATTCATTATAATTAACTGTGATTAAAGGAATATTTTTCTCAATCTGTTCTGCTTGGATGTCACGCGTAGAAGAAACAGTCGATACAACAAGAGTTGATTTTGTTTCCAACAACTAAAAAAAAAGCAAGTTTTTCCATTCGACAGAACCGTCACCATAGGAAGGCAGTATTTCCGACGCCCCTGAACGCGTCACGACCACAGCGCTGCAGCTGAGCTCGCGCCCACTGATGGAGGAGCTCGACAGTGGAAGACAACAAACTTAGCAGGTTAGTTATTTTTTTGAATTGATGAAACAACGGTTTTAAACGGTTTTATTCCATAAATATACACTCAGTTGTAGTTTAGAAACCCTTTAAATAAGATAAGGCAGTACTTAAACGTAAATGAGACGTGATTATTACGAGTTTTATTCTGTTTTATTACGTCTTTATTCCTCTCGTTTTTATTTTTTGCCAAGTCACTGGCGACATGATTTTTTTTTAGAAATATATTAATATATTTAATAATTCATCGTTCTATTTTATATTTGCGAAACAAGTTATGACTTTACATTGCTTTATTCGTAAAGTTCTCATCGAGAGAAAAAAAAAACAACTTCTCATCAAATCTAGTTTTACCTGCTAAAACTTTATTGACAATGACAAGAAGTATCAGCAACATTTTCATCAATGGTGTGATGTACAATAATTTGTTAAAAAAAAAAGGCAGACATGTATCACCTGCTGCCCTTTGATAAACCAGACTTCTGAGTCATCACATCATTATTATTATTATTAGCATCAGTAGAAACAGCTGTTTCATGTAACCAGCTAACTGCAAGTTAGCATTACTTTCTGGTACATTAATCTAGGTTTACAAAACAGAAATTAAAGTATTATCATTGTATTTATAGGTTATTTACAGGGGTTTGTATTGGCAAGAATCCGGCGATACGATTCGTATCATGATGACGTGACAACGATACAATATATATATTGCAATATAGTCCAATACTGTGGTAACAAGGATATATTTGTAGTATTCTAATGTACTTGACTTACAGAACACATGACTCTTGATGAAGTCGTAACTGCTTTCATTTGTTTTAAAACGAAAATATGTCCAAACGTCAGCTTCAAAAGCTGCTGTAGTCGACTGTATCCTCTCGTCCTCAGTCATCTTGGATTTCATTGTTACTTTGGCTGTGGAGGATGCAATGGCTGCTGCCATCTAACGCAAGTTTTATTGCAACACAAAAATGAACTACGCTGTGAATATTTGGATGTAAATGTAAACTAAAAATGTAATTTTAAACCCATGTTATTGAACTGCAAACCAGAAAATAACCATGGTAAATAATAGATTTTGATTTGAAAGCCGAAACAAAACGCATACTATATCGTAATCGATACTGTGCTGTTGAATATCGATACTGTTTCATGAAAAAAAATTTGTTTACCAGTAATTGCTTTATCGATATTTTCTAACAGCCCTAGTTATTAATATTGCAGATATATCAGTTTTCTTGTTCAAATATGTTGAATAAAATGTAAATTATTTTGCTCATAATTAAAAAAATATATCTTGAAGTTACATTTTGATGTATTTTAACTATAAATCGAAGTATGATAGCGACCAAGTGTTGCAGGTTGTTGTGGGCAAATGAGTAAATATCAGAAACATTTGCTGCTCATGTCAAAGGCTTCTGTCACACATTGAGCTCCTGTCAGGAACAACAAAGACCCTGCTCAGATAGATATCCGTCTTCCTCACACGCTTTAAAAAGCCACTGACTTCTGACAGTCAGGTGGGCAGATCTGACTTTATCTTTTAACATGAAAGATTTGTGTATTTTTCAAAAGCCTCTGCACACTGTGCCCTGACCTTTTGGCGACTGTGTGTGTCTGTGCGGGTTATGATGGCATTTAAGTAATGAAGGGAGGGTCAGTCTAGTGTCCGGCCAACATGCATGGCACACAGATGGTTTCAAACATGAAAGCAATGCAGCTTAGAATTGTCAGTCTTCAAAAGGTCAGAGAATATCCTCACTCAAATGAATTTACTTTTATGTGCCAACAGCATTGTGGGTTTTACTCAACTGAAAGTCCCAGATTAGCAGAATAAACAAGTTAATAACAACAACAACAAATGTAACAATTTGTTTGACAGATAACATGTTACAAAACTAAAAATATATTTCATCTGTTTGGTGTAGGGATTTCATTACTTTAAAAACACAATTGCACAGTAAGATAAGCTGCAGATACTCTTGTGGTTTCTGTGGAATTAAAAAGCAAATCCACCCAGAATCACATAAATATAAACACATGCAGTTCGTCAGCATTGAAACAGCATTGATTCGTGGAAGTGTTGCTAGCTTGGCATTATTAGTCGAATGAACATTATGACATTTATGATAACATCTGTCATATGCTTGACAGACAGTACAAACGAGATTGAAAGTCATTCTTCCCCCCACACTCTGGTCGATCATGTGCCATGTTGAAACTACAAAGTCATTCTCTGGAGGAAGTGGCAAAAAATACAACACAAATTTAAGATTATCAAACCGTTTCAGACGTAATAAGGTGTTTTTAGAATCAGAATCAGAAACTTTTATTGCCAGTGTTGTAAACACTTTGGTGTCAGTACAGAATAAAATAATGAAATAAGATAAAAACACAAAATAAGCCATTGAAAAACAGCACCAAATATCACATTTCTTATAAAAAAAAAGGAGTAGAGTATCTATGAATCCAATCTAAGATCGTCTTAAAGTGATAGTTCACTCATAATTCAAATTTCACTCATTTTCTACTCACGCTCATGTCGACAATGTTGGGATTATATTTTAGAGTAATCTGTTCCCTTTTAGAGTTATAGATAAAATGTTTCTTTCATTCCAAGGGACAAACTTCCTCCAAAAATACACTTAAAACATCAAAATACCTCCATACTGCTCGTCTGTAATGTTCCATTTTGTAATGAAGCCTCGACATGAAGTGTTGTTCTGAAAAAACTTAAATATGTCAATATTTTGCGGTCGTTTGTGGCACAAGTTTAAAGAACAATAGTGATATAAACAGAAGGTACTCCGAAAGTACTTTTTAAAATAATGTGAGTTCTTCCAGGGCGAATACAGTCTACTGTCTACACTGGAAGCGCTCGTGATATTTACCCGGAATAGTTCCTGTTTATATTCCACTTAACATCACCAACTTTACAAAAATAATTAAATCAAATGTTCCATTTAAAAATCAAATCTAGACCTGTGACAAGAAAGAAAGTCAGTTCTATAGTTATTAAATACAGTTTAATTTATAATTCTGGTTATCATAAGGCACTACTTTTATACCGCCTGACCGAACTGTTTGATTGTTTGCGGTTGCGTTGGCAGGTGAAAAGTTTAATTCTCTTGTAAAACATTCTCCGACTGTCTTAACACCTGGCTCTCTGTGGTTCTCACAGCCACATTGCTACTATAGTATGTTGCCTCTTTCTACATTTCTGGTTATGTTAGGACTCAGGTATTAAAAAGTACATTATGCTTCGTTATCACCTGTTTTATCTACTGTTTGGGTTCAAACAACAACCAAAGCTCTTGCAATACACAGATTAGTCGGTGGTATTCACAATTGGACCAGTGTTAATCCCCCATTAAATCCACTTAAAGCTCATTTTCAGTTGCTCATAATGAAATACAACCCAGTAAAGTAAATTTCTGTTTAGTTGTGCCACAGAACTCCATAACACAGTGTTTATGTGAATTTTTTTTAATTTTTTCATCTGTAGATTAGAAGAGAAGTTGATAACACAATGCAGAATTGTTACATTCCATTCTTCAGGTTTACCACACGCAAGCAAAGATGGCTTTTTAAAATGTCCTTAAATATAAAGTCCAGATTGTTTAAGTTATTTTTGCATTGTAGATCCCTTTGTTGAAAATCTCTTTAAATTATCTCTTTGCTTTTCAAATAAAGTAAGGTTTCGTATCTTGCATGTGGCAGTTTGCACTCCAACGCATTTCTAGAAAAATTGAAACCACCGTCGTGCAAGAGGAAGTGTAGTGAAATGTTTCTACAGGAGCTGATAAAGAGAAAGAAAAACTAAATGCTGTTTGGGTTTTTCAAAGAAATTGTATTTTCAGAAAAAAAAATTGTTCTTTAAAGAGCGTTTAAGAAGGTTTTCTTTTTTGATTGAATTTAATACTGAGCCAGAACAAATTTAATTAAAAACAAAGTTGAGGAACTGCTGCGTGATAGTTTTCCGTCCAAGGTTGGTTTGGCATTAAAATATTTCGTTCATCTGCTGGTAAACAAAAATACACAATAATATGGTGTTGCAAATAAACCCTATAGAAACAGTTCCATGTGGGATTCATTTAGAAATGTCATGGTAACAAACTCTTTTTTTCTTTTTCTACTAACAGTCAAAGAGTTCATAAAGCTAGATTAACATTATCTTTGTGTATTGATAGTAGAAAAAAACCCAACTATTTATAATGTGTTCTAAAAATAACTCTGTAGCCATGAAAGCCGTAATAAGCGCTAGGTTAAAGGTTAATATAAGATTTGAGTGGATTAAAAGTCATCCTGTTTTTATTAATTCCTTTATTTAATTAAATTTCACCGCTTTTACCCTTTTGACCCAAAATGACACTAGGAAGGAGGAAGCAATTATTATTATTATCTCATATATATTTCCTGCGCTGACTCAGAGTCAGTGAAGGTTCCAGTAGAGGGTGGTGACCATGACCATGAAGATGGACTCATGTGGGTGTTAATTTCTGATGTGCGTTTAAGATTTCAGTCCTATAAATAGTCCGAACCCTGGTCACAAATATACATGCTCAGCTCCCCCTCCTCGGGTATCACATCGACTGTCCGGTCCGTGCACCGAACACTGCAGCCGGGTCTATTTTCGAAGACACAAAGAGTTTTTATGACGTTCCTGGCACGACTGTTGGTTAACAAGGAGTAAACATCTGCTCGTGTGTATGCATTGTTTTGATTTGTTTAGGAACTGCTTCATCAATTATGTTGATCCTTCCTGACGTCTTCTTTTTGTCTTCTAGGGGGTTCTGGACATAGAGCAGCGGGTCTCCTTATTCTGACAGCTGACCATCAAGTAGAGAATCGGATTTATCCACCTAAAGTAGTTTTTTTAAGTCGGATATTGAAATCCAGTCAATATGTCGCCATTCCTACGGATCGGCTTCTCTAACTTTGAGATTGATCCCGGTTTGGCGTATCACGAAGAGGTGCTGAACCCATACTGTGCTGTCTACATGAAGGAGTCCATCGACACAGGTCTGTATTGCAATTTACTACATTTATTTAACCCATTTTATGTGCTAAACGGTCCTCAATAATCTATTTAAATGTTTTACTACAATTTAGCATTGACTGATACAGAGCCCTGTGGAGTATTACAGAGTAATGCTTAATAAGTACTGAGCTTAATTAAGAATTCATTCATTTTCTACTCACCCTCATGTCGACTAAGGGTGGGAATTAATTGAATTCGTTCCTTTTTATAGTTATAGACAAAAATGTATGTTCATTTTAATGTAGCGACTGGAGCTCAGTTGTCTTCATCTTCGTCCAAAATGACACACAAAAAAAATTGAATTACTTTCATCTTTCATCCATCTTTTATTGAAGGCTCGACAAGAAGAATTGTTCTGAAAAAAATAAACAAGTCTATATTTTTAGGCTTGTTTTTAACGGAAGCTGCTAGGCAATCAAACTAAATCTTATGCACTTGCAATGTGTTTGTATGAAGATAAACTTAGTAGCTGGAGCTGAGAGACATGGAGCTTCTTCTGCAATCTTAAAATATAGACTAATTTAAGTTATTTCTGAGCAATTCCCAATGTCGAGGCTTCAATACAAGAGGGACCTTAAAGACGAGCAGTATGGAGGTATTTGGTTGTTTTTAATTGTCTTTTGGGACAAAGAAGAAGACGAATGCTCTGTCTCAAATCTTGCACTTCTCTAAGTTTACGACAGGGTATTACTGCCGGAAATGACTCGACAGCTTCTTCTTCTACTACTTTTTAACCACATTTACGCCGGTATCTGCTCTGAAGACGCATCGTCAGTGACGTATCTTCAATTTAGCGTCATTTACGTTACTAAGTTGGCGACCTTTAAGGGTGGAAAGTGTCAACACTGAATTTTCTGGCAATTTGATTTTTTAGGTGCTCAATGAGAGGCACTTGTGCACTCAAGATTAAGTGTAAGTGCAGAAGTGCGCAATTTGGGACACACCCCGAGACAACTGAGCTCCATTTGCTACATTAAAATGAACAAACATTTTTGCATTTAACTCTAATAAGGTACAAAGATAATTCTAGAATCAATGCCATTTCTGAAAATGTGACTAATCTGACTTACGCACACACGTCTGCTTTACTTATCATTGTTAGTGTTTTTCTAAAAAAAGAAATAGTGACTAAGAGGAAAGTGACGACTCAAACTGTCTGGAGTAAATATAGGCATGTAAATGTTGCAGTTTTATTTAGTTTCCTTACAGTTGCATGTCTTAGTTTTGTGTCATCGTTCATAGATTGTGTCATTTGCCCTTATGACATCTGTAAAGCAAATCGTGGAATAGTCAAGAAATGGTGTCGACTGATGCTAAAAAATCTATTTAAAAAAATGCCCCTATAAGTTCATCTTCTTATCCCAAGTGTCAGACTCAGGGTAAAGGGCCGAATCCGACCCGTGAATTGAATTTTATGTGGTCCGACGAGATGGTTGGCTCAGAATCAAAGTAGATTCATTTTAATGTTTAGATAGTGGCCTATAAGGATGCTCATGTTTAAGTTAATATAAGGGACAGAGATAAAGTAGGTCTACAATTAAAGTAAAATAAGATATTAAAGATAAATTGAACCTCAAAGAATGAAAAGTCCTACATCTGTTTAGTTAAATATGCTTTTTGTTAAGCCCCTCAACTTCAGCAGATTTTGTGTGATTGAGTTTTACTCCACTGTTCTATTTCCTCTGTCTTGTGGTGATAGCGTGGCAGCCAGCTGTTTGTCTTTGTATATTAAATTAAACTATGTTAAATGAACATGAGTCTACACAGTAGACGTGAAGTTGTCACTATTTCTGGAAATTTTAAGGATTTTTTTTTGACATGGAGCTAAATTTACTGAGAACAAAGTAAAAATAAGTAATGCTTCTAATAATAATAATAATAATATTAGAGTTACATTCATTAACTCGCTTGAAGGGAGAAAAAAAACTGTGTATTTATGTGTCTTCAGTAGATACTGTTTGAAGAACTTAAAGAAGCCTTTCATGTTTTTATTTGTCTTTTTGTTGTTCTAAGGTTCTAAGGTTATTTGTAAAGCGCCTTTCTAGACCAGGGACACAAAGCGCTTTAACAATCGAAAACAATACACAGTTAAATTTATTCTTTAAAAGATCAAGGCACATAAGAAAAACACAGGAGTCCCAGAAAATAAGAAAACGCCTGCACAAATAAGAATGTCTTAAGATGTTTCTTGAAGGAGTCAATAGATCCATCAAACACAGAGGGAGAGGAAGATCAATCCATAGCTTCGGAGCAATGTGTTCAGGAACCATCAGTAGATTCTGATCCACAGACCTCAGAGCCCGAGCTGGGGTGTAAGGCTGGATCAGATCAGGGATGTAAAGAAGAGTCTGACCATGAATAGATCTGAGAGTAAGAACCAGGATTTTAAAATTGATCCTGAAAGAAACTGGCAGCCAGTGAAGAGTTTTAAGGGTCGGGGAAATGTGAGTTCTTCTACCAGAGCAGGTCAGAATTCTCGCTGCAGAGTTTTGAATTAACCGAGACAGCTCCTACTTGTTTAGACACGAAAATAACTGTTAAAGACACAAACGCATGGATGATAAGCTCCAGATTGTGTTGTTGATAAATACGTGATAGATATGTGTGAAAAAGAGAAGAGATGCTAATATTAGTCAAGAAAGGGGAAGTGTGAGGCTCATCTCATTGTGTTGTTTCCTTTTAAATGTCTGTACAGCATCGACATTGATCAGTTAGAAAGGTTGAACATTTTTGATTTCTCTGATGTTCCGATAGATGCCAGCTGGCTCGGCTGCAGGAAAGGCAGATGATGAGCCAATGATGGAGATCACTTTAGGTTTTAAAGGCTTAGCAGCTTTATTTGTGGCATGTGGTTGTTATGCAAGTGGATGCGAGGGTCTGCTCAAATTTAAAGGGTCATACTTGATAAAGATAAGTCAGAAGAGTCAACCATTATTTAATCAAAAAATCAGGTTGGATTGCTTACGTAGTAAAAAAAAACGTTAAGAGATATTTAGACATTCAGCCTCACCACCGGGTAAATATCCTGCTTGTGTATTTGATTTGTAGTTTTGTCGTATTTGTCCTGAATATTTAACGGTATCAGCTTTCTTCTCCATCACTGTATAAACATTACTATCATTGTAAGTAAGTAAGTAAGTAGTTCGTATTTATATAGCGCTTTTCCAGACCAGGGTCACAAAGCGCTTAAACGAACAAAACAAAATTCAATAAATGATATACTTTAAAGATCAAGGTAATACTGAGAACAACACAGGAGTTCCAGAAAATCAAGGAAAAGCCTGAACTAATAAAGAATTGAAAGAAACTGGAAGCCAGTGAAGAGTTTTAAGGATCGGAAATGTGAGTTCTTCTACTTGAGCTGGTCAGAATTCTCGCTGCAGAGTTCTGAATCAACTGCAGGCGATTGTACAGCTTCCCCAGGAACTTAATACAACTTATACTTTATTTACAACCAACCAGAGCCTTGCCTTTCACTCCGTTGTATCGTTCTATTTATACATCTTGTCACACCCTTATTAAATTATGGGTGTAAACATCTTGAGAGCCTCTGATGCTTATAATTGTAAAAAATTAAATACATTTTGTGACCAACTTGTATTCCTGTTTCACAGAGAAAGGCAAGGTCTACAAGCAGAAGAAGCCCACCATGTACCCGCCTTGGAGCACAAAATTTGACGCACACATCCACCCAGGTCGTATCATGCACGTCATGGTCAAAGACCGGACGGCGGACCTGAATTCTGAGGCCACAGTTTCTCTCGACACGCTGGCAACACAGTGTAAGAAGGAGAATGGCAAGTTGGAGATCTGGGTGAGTGAAGAAGCCGATTCTCCTCCTCCTCCTTGTGCCATCAGACACTGTGATTTAATATCTTTGTTGACTTCAGCTGGACTTGCAGCCACAGGGTCGTTTATTGATGGAAGCCAAATATTACCTGGAGAGACGTGGTGAGTCATTTTTATGTTTACCTCTTTAGTCCCGTTACAAATGGAATGTTTTTAGGAAAAGATGCTCTTTTAATTTCAAAATATTTTTATTGAGCACAAGTATATAGTACAGGCGTTCAGGTAATGTTGGTTTGGTGTACAGGCAATAAACCATGTTTATATGAAGGCTCACTAGTTATTGCTGCAATGCTACACATATGCTGTTCTTTTCTTTTTTCCCCAAAAGAGACACAGTAAAGTCAGAATCTATTGCAATACAAAAAAAGCAACAAAAATAAAACAAATAAACAGAGTATACACATAGAAACAAAACCATAAAATAATGAAAAATAAAGGTAAAGACAAAATTAATCCTGCATTTAGATGAATCCTTTTTGCAATCTACATGCACATGTTGACCAAAGACCAAACAAATTCTAAATATTTACAGGGTCCTAAATAGCTCAAGAAAAGAGTCCCATGTCTCGTGGAAAGCTTTCTTTGATTTTGTCAAAGCGAATCTGATCTTTTCCATTTTGAGGCAGGACATTACATTTCTGAGCCATTGAGAGCAAAAAGAAGTCGATTGTTCTGTGTTATTTTTTTGATCCCTCCAGTGAACCCACAGAGAGCGATGAGTGGGCTTGCTCTTATCTCGGTGTAAACCATTTTTGATAGGGACTTGAAAATGTTTTCCCAGAATTTTTGTAGGCTCTGACATGGCCAAAACATCTAGCCTAAGGAGGCTTTTAGGATCTTGCATCTAACACAGTGGACTGACCTCGGGTATATTCTTGAAAGTTTGGTTTTTGATAGGTGAGCTCTATGAACAATTTTGAATTGGATCAGACTATGGCAAGCACAAAAAATGATTTATTCACTAATTTTAAAATTTAATTCCAATTGTTCTAAGATAAGGAGAGGTCTTCCTCCCATGCCACCTTTTGTTTATCTGTAGGTTTCTGTGTTAATTCAGAGAGGCCAATAAATCCTTTCTTTGTTGGGTTCATAGAAAGAATCTCGTCTAATATTTTTCTTTCTTTCCCAGTTTGAGGAGATCATTTAGATGAAATGTAGTGTCTCGCTTGTAAGAACCTAAAGAAGTTTGACCTGTGAAGATTATATTTTTACTGAGTTGTTCAAAAGAAAAAACAGTGTTGTCTTTAATAATGTCCTTAAAATAAACCAATCCCTTCTCATGTCACTCCTTAAAGGCAGAATCCTGCATGGAAGGTTTGAGGAGATGGTTTGAAGATATTGAAGATAAGAAGCTAGAAAAGATGCTATTTTGCGTGGATCACGTGGTTTGATTTCCTTATGGTTCAAATGTTGCTCTTGATACTGCCTTCCTCTTCGATTAGAAGAGGGAGTCTGAGACTTAGTGTTGTGGCCCTTGACAAGATATTTTGTTTCCCTCTATTATTGTTTTTTTATGAGTGCAGGCAGAGCAAGGGACTCCATTTTTGTTCAACGATGGTTAAGGAATAAAGATCATCGCATCAAATGAAATTCAGAATTTTGTTATTGTTGTTATTTTCAGTTTTAGGATGTTTTCTATCGACGGACGACATTTTACGTGTATTATTCACAAACGTTTTCTTCTTTTTTTGCTATTACGAAAAATAAGCTTGTTATCAGTATAACAAAATTTATTAAAGGCTAATGTGTCCGGCAACCATGTGTGGTTTTAATAAGTCTTAATCCTCCCTGAGATTATTCCACACTAAAAATAGACGACGTGATGAAACCATATATTTTCTCTTTGTGTTTGAATGGGCCTCACAGAGGAGCCTTGGCATCAACAGGCTTCGAGGAGAAGACGTCCCTCTGAGGGGTTTATAAATAGAACCGATAAGAAATTGCTGCTAAGAACAACAGGTGGTTCTACTTCACCTTTAACTCTCTTTAAATCACACACTCTTGTGATCCGGCTTTACTTGAACGTCGATCCATTAAATGATTAAAAGTCTGGATATAAAAAAAACGCACCGTTGACAGAAACATCATCTGTTTATATCGTCGACGCAGTTATTGGTTTGTCGAACAAGTCTGGGCGAAGGATCACAGTGGAAACATGGGTAATGCTGCCGCCTCACACAAAGTCTCTGTTTGACTCCAGCTCGAGGCAAATCAGGCTGTGAGGGAATTTCAGGGGATAAACAGGAAAAAAATAGAGACCATAATAAATATACACAACTCTGTACTCTCTTGTATTTTTTAGGGATAAGAGGTTTCAATAGAAATGGAGTGGGCTGCACATCGCCTGGGTCAGGCCTACTTAAAGCTCGGACCTGAGTAAAACTGGGATTAAAATGTCTGCTTTTGCGTCACATCCTGTATTATTCCATAAGTCTACTATCTATAAATGAACTGTATCATGATATCTGGCAAAGAAACATCTCATAATCTCGAAAGTTGTTGCTAAATTGTGAAGGATTAATGAGGCTTCATGAAACAGCTGGTGATGTATCATGATACAGTATCTTCATGTTGAACGACCACTAGATGTCACTCTCTGTTTGAAAATGATGCCAGGTTAAATAAAATTAGTAGATCAGAGCCAAAGATTACGAAGCAAAGAGTGACATCTAGTGGTCTTTCAAAATGAAGACACTGTATCGTGATACCTCATCAGCTGTTTCATGCTGTTTCATGAAGCCTCATCAACACGTCACTAATGTCTAACATTAAAAATCACAGAAGACACAAGATTTAAAAGTAACTTAAGTATTTGTTGAAAATCTGTTTTCGTTCTGTCATAAGCAGTACTTGTGTATCCAGTTCACATGTGTACCACGTTACAGACGTGGTGGGCCACGCCGATGAAGACCCAGAGTCGGAGCAGGAGAGAGAGGGTTTGTTCTCGCTCCACCAGCGACGAGGTGCCATCAAGCAAGCCAAGATTCACCTCGTAAAGTGTCACGAGTTCAGCGCCACGTTCTTCCCCCAGCCCACCTTCTGCTCCGTTTGCAAGGAGTTTGTCTGGTAATTCATCGTTTTCTCCTTTTTGCCTGTGACTGTACATTTGTTTCATGTTCCTCACTTGAGTTTTCACACCACAGGGGCCTCAACAAACAAGGCTACCAGTGCAGACGTGAGTCTTTTTTTTCTCCTCTTTCTTAAAATGTTTCTGTTGAATTGTCACATGTGTAAATGATCCAATTTGTGACTTCCAGAGTGTAACGCAGCGATACACAAGAAATGCATCGACAAAGTCATCGCCAAGTGTACAGGCTCAGCCATCAACAGCAAAGAGACCATGGTGGGTTCACTCCCTGCACTTCCTGACGAGCAGATATGACGCTTGTGAAGAAGAAAAAAAACATCACCAAGAACAAACTCTAACCACAAGTGCATCAGTTACTCATGCTGCCTTTTGTCTACGAGTGTGTGGCACTCACACCTCCGCACACAATTTATAATCTTTATTTCTACTTCTTGTCTCTTGTTAATGTTTTCCATCATGAGAACGAGCGAGATGCTTCCTTTAAACTTTATTTAAATTTCAGTTTTAACACAATCGCAGTAACCACAACTGATACATGTCACAGAAAGTTGGAGTCATACAGGGAGGATGTGTTTTCAGTCGAACCGTGAGAGCATTTTAACTCCTTAACTACATGTTTACGACCCATTTCAAGTCACTGAGACATTCCTGAGAGATTTAAACATGCATTGAATAGATCAAAGGATGAAGTTATATACACCGTCCTCCATCTGTAGTGGCAGAGAAACGACTAAAAAGGATAAAGGTGTAGAACGCTAGTAGTAACTGACAATTTTATTTTGTATTAAGTTCTATTATTCCTTACTAGTCTCTTCATATCGCTATATTTGTTGTGTTTTATGTGAGATTTAAAATGAAAAAAAGGTTATATAAAGTACAATATATAATTATTTTAGCATATTTACATTGATTTTATTACTAATAAACTACAATGTGGCCCCTAAAGACATTTAATTCCTCACCCCTGGTGTAGAAGAATTTCAACCTGTACCATATGACACCTTGGTTTTAAGAAAATTGTTTTAAAGCATCACAATGCTGCCCAATACATCCTAATGTGTATTTATTATGATTTATTTTATGTATTTAATGACCTTTTTTTAAAAAAAAAAAAAAAGAAAGCAAGATCAGTGTAATTCTGATGGGAGGCAGGAGAAGGTGTAGATTATGAGGTGGGCGTGGTTTTCTTTAACCTTATTATGATAATTGTTTTTTCTTTTCATTTTATTTTGATCATTTAAATGATAAAATCATGTATATGAACATCTGCTTCAAAGTATCTCCCTCCAGGAAACACACTATCAAAAATGTATTAAACAAGTTTTACGGCTTAATGCGCTTGAATGAAGGAAACATTTTGTCATCTGAA
Organism: Callionymus lyra; assembly: GCF_982586985.1. Taxonomy (NCBI): domain Eukaryota; kingdom Metazoa; phylum Chordata; class Actinopteri; order Syngnathiformes; family Callionymidae; genus Callionymus; species Callionymus lyra. Next base: position 13,808,779 of record NC_141820.1, read on the forward strand.
CATTTGTTTTTAATGTTTTTCTAGTCGAACTCAATCACACATCTTTTAGCAGTCTTGTATTTTTACCTCACAGGACTCATGAGTCTGATTCTGATATTGTCTTTTCGTTCTTTGATGCTTAAAATAATCTTTAATTATCTCCGTGTTTGTCCTCTTTTATCAAAACATTTCCAGTTGTACTCTTTTTTTGTTTGCATCCTGAGTATCTGTGCACTTGAATAGCCAGAGTTGGCCTTAAGTTTAACACACGTGTGCATGATGTAACCCTTAAAACCAACTCATTAAAACCAATGATATATTCATTTTTGTCTCTGCAGATTCACAAGGAGCGCTTCAAGATCGACATGCCGCACAGATTCAGAGTCTATAACTACAAGAGTCCCACGTTCTGTGAACACTGTGGGACTCTGCTGTGGGGTCTGGCCAGGCAGGGCCTCAAATGTGAGGGTGAGAACTTGACTTTTCCAGGGTCGACCGGCAGGAAACTGTTTCAATGACTTCATCTTTTTTAATGTACTTGTTTCCAACAGAATGCAGCATGAACGTTCACCACAAATGTCAGAAGAAAGTAGCAAATCTCTGCGGCGTCAATCAGAAACTGATGGCCGAAGCTTTAGCCATCATCGAGAGCAAGCAGCAGGTCAGTCTTTTAATCTGACCTAAAATGTTGTTTTCTTTGACCTGATGTGGATCATTTTAAGCTTTTGAGACTATGTTTGAAACTTAATCCGCTCCAGTTATGAACACTATTTGTTTTAAATGTAGCATTTAAAATATATATATGGAGATCATTTGCATTATTTTTCCATTATTTGTCTAAGAAAAATATACAGAGTTGATCAAATGATACAGAACTTTAGCTCAGTGATCAAGCTAGTCTGGAGACAATCTTAACCAGACTGCTCAGATACAACCTCTCACATTGAGATACAACCTCTCACATTGAGATACAACCTCTCACATTTAGATACAACCTCTCACATTGAGATACAACCTCTCACATTGAGATACAACCTCTCACATTTAGATACAACCTCTCACATTGAGATACAACCTCTCACATTGAGATACAACCTCTCACATTGAGATTCAACCTGTCGCATTGAGATACAACCTCTCACATTGAGATACAACCTCTCACATTGAGATACAACCTCTCACATTGAGATACAACCTCTCACATTGAGATACAACCTCTCACATTGAGATACAACCTCTCACATTGAGATACAACCTCTCACATTGAGATACAACCTGTCGCATTGAGATACAACCTCTCACATTGAGATGCGACCTCTCACATTGAGATACAACCTCTCACATTGAGATACAACCTCTCACATTGAGATACAACCTCTCACATTGAGATACAACCTGTCGCATTGAGATACAACCTCTCACATTTAGATACAACCTCTCATATTGAGATACAACCTCTCATATTGAGATACAACCTCTCACATTTAGATACAACCTCTCATATTGAGATACAACCTCTCACATTGAGATACAACCTCTCACATTGAGATACAACCTCTCACATTGAGATACAACCTCTCACATTGAGATACAACCTCTCACATTTAGATACAACCTCTCACATTGAGATGCAACCTCTCACATTGAGATACAATCTCTCGCATTGTGTCTCTAGACAACCTTAGTTTACGTCTCTGTACTTATAAAGAAAACTGAAAACAACTTTTTCTAAAACATTTTTTTCCTGCTCTGTATTTTTCAGTACCTTATTGTCAGGTTAGGACTGAGATGAAGCTTTTACTTAAACAAAGAATAGAAATCAGATCTGGTTTAAAGTCACATGTTCAACTTAAACACAAGTAAGAAAGTAGAACAGAGTTTATCTTCATCCTTTCTGAGCACAGAGCTGTTATTTCGCCGTTTTATCCTCGTCGCAGTTTCACAAGCCGTTATCTTATCTTACTCTTAAGGTTTGAACCAAACACAAATTTGAACAAGTTATTATCCTCAAGGTCAAGATTGTGTTTACTTCTTCAGAGATCTGACAAAAAGTACAACCAAATCCCTATTTCACAAAATGAAAAACATACAATCAATGAGATATGAATATTATATGTGGTTTAGTAAATTTGATGAACAAACATAAGATCAGGACTTTTCCATCACTTATCTTATCTCAAACACTGGGATCTTTGAGTCCCAAATAAACATGATAATGTATATACTTTGACTTCAAACTGAGCTACCAGCAGCCCACATTACAGCCCTGGAGTTGGTACATGTGATATAAATTTAAGTTTTTAAGTTTATATGAAGGTGTGTGTGAACATTCAGGCCAAGAGCACCAAGGACTCTGACATCATCAGTCGAGAGGGTCCAGTTTGCATCGATCAGGCGGGTGTTGCTGGAGAACCGTCCGGGCTGCAGCCGGCGCCCCCTGCTGTCAAAGGTGAACGTCCTTTTGTTTGCATTAGACGTTCATTTGTGGTTTCTGATGGTTGGTGTTCTTTCCCGCAGACGGCGTCTCCTGGTGCGGTCCAGGAGAGACGGACCCGTCTGTCCAAGACCAGCAGGAGGAACCTTTATATGCGGTTACAAAGAAGGAGCTCAGGTTTTGCTTGGAAGACTTCGTCCTGCACAAGATGCTGGGGAAAGGAAGCTTCGGGAAGGTGTTGGATTTGATTCATATTTGACGGACAGGCTGACGAGAATCCTGGCGATGACGATGCGTGTATGTTGGCAGGTGTTTCTGGCCGAGTTGTCAAAGAGCGGACAGTTTTTTGCGATAAAGGCTCTGAAGAAAGACGTGGTTCTGATGGACGACGACGTGGAGTGCACCATGGTAGAGAGGAGGATTCTCTCTTTGGCCTGCGAGAACCCCTTCCTCACTCACCTGCACTGCACATTCCAGACCAAGGTAGTCGCAGTCAGAGTCACGAGAGGCTGATGTGGTTCATCTAATGATCCTCTTCACAGGAGAACTTGTTCTTCGTGATGGAGTATCTGAACGGAGGTGACCTGATGTTCCACATCCAGAACTGCCACAAGTTTGACGTGCACAGAACCATGTATGTAACCCAGCAGTTTGATTATAGTTGAAAATAGTTTGATTATAGTTGAAAATTGTTTGATTATAGTTGAAATTTGTTTGATTATAGTTGAAATTTGTTTGATTATAGTTGAAAATTGTTTGATTATAGTTGAAAATAGTTTGATTAAGTAGAATATTTTTTGATTATAGTTGAAAATTGTTTGATTATAGTTGAAAATTGTTTGATTATAGTTGAAAATTGTTTGATTATAGTTGAACATAGTTTGATTATAGTTGAAAATAGTTTGATTATAGTTGAAAATAGTTTGATTAAGTAGAATATTTTTTGATTATAGTTGAAAATTGTTTGATTATAGTTGAAAATTGTTTGATTATAGTTGAAAATAGTTTGATTATAGTTGAAAATAGTTTGATTATAGTTGAAAATTGTTTGATTATAGTTGAAAATTGTTTGATTATAGTTGAACATAGTTTGATTATAGTTGAAAATAGTTTGATTATAGTTGAAAATTGTTTGATTATAGTTGAACATAGTTTGATTATAGTTGAAAATAGTTTGATTATAGTTGAAAATTGTTTGATTATAGTTGAACATAGATTTATTATGGTTGAAAATTGTTTGATTATAGTTGAAAATTGTTTGATTATAGTTGAAAATAGTTTGATTATAGTTGAAAATTGTTTGATTATAGTTGAAAATAGTTTGATTATGGTTGAAAATTGTTTGATTATAGTTGAAAATTGTTTGATTATAGTTGAAAATTGTTTGATTATAGTTGAAAATTGTTTGATTATGGTTGAAAATTGTTTGATTATGGTTGAAAATAGTTTGATTATAGTTGAAAATTGTTTGATTATAGTTGAAAATAGTTTGATTATGGTTGAAAATTGTTTGATTATAGTTGAAAATGGTTTGATTATAGTTGAAAATAGTTTGATTATAGTTGAAAATAGTTTGATTATAGTTGAAAATAGTTTGATTATGGTTGAAAATTGTTTGATTATAGTTGAAAATTGTTTGATTATAGTTGAAAATAGTTTGATTATAGTTGAAAATAGTTTGATTATAGTTGAAAATAGTTTGATTATGGTTGAAAATTGTTTGATTATAGTTGAAAATAGTTTGATTATGGTTGAAAATTGTTTGATTATAGTTGAACATAGTTTGATTATAGTTGAAAATTGTTTGATTATAGTTGAAAATAGTTTGATTATAGTTGAAAATTGTTTGATTATAGTTGAAAATTGTTTGATTATAGTTAAAAATTGTTTGATTATGGTTGAAAATTGTTTGATTATAGTTGAAAATAGTTCAGTTTAAGTTTAAAATCCTAAGAAAAATGTTATACAAAACAACAATTGTGTTTGATTTAAAGTGTACTATTGTATAAAAACTAAAACAAATATGCTCAGTTTTAGAATAAGAAGAGATGAAATGTTGTTTTCTTTCAGCTTCTACTCGGCTGAGATCGTCTGTGGTCTTCAGTTCCTTCACTCTAAAGGAATCATTTACAGGTGAAGTCTCAGAAAATAAAACCATAGGAAGATTAAACATGTAGTTTTGTCGGCAGAGACCTGAAGCTGGACAACATACTGCTGGACTCTGAGGGACACATCAAGATCGCAGACTTTGGCATGTGTAAGGAGAACATGCTGGCAGAGTCTCGCACCGCCACCTTCTGTGGGACGCCGGACTACATCGCACCAGAGGTGACTCGAGGTCCACGTCACAGAAACGTTCCAGGCTGACTCTGCATTTCTCAGATCCTTCTGGGTCAGAAGTACAACAGCTCTGTGGACTGGTGGTCCTTCGGCGTCCTGGTCTACGAGATGCTGATCGGTCAGTCTCCGTTTCACGGCCGGAACGAAGAGCAGCTGTTCCAGTCCATAAGAACCGACAATCCTCTGTATCCACGATGGCTGACCAAGGATTCCAAGGACATCATGGTGAAGGTGAGACTGCAGAATAAATACTGCTGACCTCAGCAATACGACACGCTTTCAGATTGAAACAGTTTTCTCTGATGGAAGTCTTTCTGTGTTTATGCCGTTCTGTAGTCAGTCTGAACGATGGTTGAGACTCATTTCAACTCTGTTTTCGTTGATTAAAGTCACATTATGGGTCAGATATTTATGTCTTAATAATTAAATTTAAAAAAGTTAATTCAAGCTAAAAATTCCCCCCAAAAAAGAAAATAAGTTTTTATTTTACTAAAAAATACATTTTATTGTAATGTATCTGATTTTATTTGTATGTTATTCATCTTATTTTATTTCATGTATATTTAATTTGTTTTATTTTGTACTATTATCACATTAAAAACACATTTGTTGCCTTCATACAAAAGGGACATTTTTTGGATTACAGTAAAGAATTGGCAATTGATGTTTTCTGATTCTGAAAATTTAATTTTCCATTTCAAGTATTTTTTAATGAAGTAGAAATTGTTGGATTATAGTATAAAATGGCAATTGAAGTTTTCTGATTCTGAAAATATAATTTTCTATTTGAAGTATTTTATAATGAAGTAAAAATTGTTGGATTATTGTATAAAAATGGCAAGTGACGTTATCTGATTCTGAAAATATGATTTTCTATTTGAAGTATTTTTTAATGAAGTAGAAATTGCTGTATTACAGTAAAAAAAAATGGCAATTGAAGTTTTCTGATTCTGAAAATATAATTTTCTATTTGAAGTATTTTTTAATGAAGTAAAAAATGTTGTATTGCAGTAAAAAAAAAATGGCAATTGAAGTTTTCTGATTCTGAAAATATAATTTTCCATTTGAAGTAGTTTTTAATGAAAATATATTCTTCATCAACCTCTCTTCGATCGTGCAGAGAAGTATTCGATCACTAACCAAGACTGCGATGTTCATAACGTTAATAAAAGTGTGATGTTCGCAGCTGTTTGTGCGAGAGCCGGAGGAGCGTCTGGGCGTGAAGGGAAACATCAGGCAGCACACTTTCTTCAGCACCATCGACTGGAGCGCGATAGAACAACGACAGGTGGCGCCGCCCTTCAGGCCGACCCTGGTGAGTGCAGAGAGTCCGGCGGACCCTCCTCCCTCTGCTAACACCCTCCCTCCCCCTTCCTTCCTCCCCCGACAGTCTTCGCCCAGCGACTGCAGCAACTTCGACAAGGAGTTCATCAACGAGAAGCCGCGTCTGTCCTGCTCCGACCGGACCCTCATGAACAGCGTGGACCAGACCATGTTCAGCAACTTCTCCTTCATCAGCCCTGGGGTGCGTCGATGACCTTCAGAACAAGTAGCCTCAGTGACACACACTCACCTCAGTGACACACACTCACCTCAGTGACACACACTCACAACAGACTCTTCATTCCAAGACCGACCCCGGAGCTCAGACCCGGTAAGACATGTTGAGACCCCCCGAGTCTAAAGTAAATCCCTCCAGGTCTCATTGTTTTCCTCCACCGGGGCAGTTATTGTGTGTTTTAGCAACAAAGTCCTAGTTTACGTGTACATAGAGAGTTTTAAACTTGGTGTATACTTCAACGACAGCATTTTTTGGTTTGAGATACTAGTCAGTGTCATGTTATGTTCTTCAGGTTCTTCTCAGTGAACTTGTAAAATAAAATGGACGATGTTTCGTGTTTCGAAAACAAAAAAACTCATTTTTTCTGTACTAAGAACGTAACATGGAATTTTTAAACTCTAGTTTTACTTATATAATGCATTTCCCGTTTGAATTATTGTGCTTTAATTGAAGTGTTATAAGAGTTAAAAAAAAAGAAGTAGATTTAAACAAGTATAACATTTTCTTCACGTCAATTCCACATCATCTCAGTCTGATTTTCCCAGTTTTCTGCCACCTGGTGGTGACAACATTGAACAGCAGCTCACTTACACGCTTCAATAACCAATATGCGTTTTAGGGAAACAAAAAAAAAATCAGCTCAAAACTCTAAAGCTCGATTGAAACTCAATAAGCTACTTAGTGGATTAATAAGAACACGCAGCAGGAGCCGAAGCTACCGGCTCGACGCGAACAATATTAAATCAGCCGACACTTTTCCACAAAAGGTCACGACCTCGGTCACAGTATTAGCAACACAGGTCAGTGAGCCTCATAGGAAAATGAAGAGCAAATATCCTTATTAATACAGGTATTATATATACATTTATATATCTATAATTCAAATAATATCAATTATTATTGGCATCTCATTTATAAATACTTGCCAAATAACAAATGTAATTATTAAACTTAAACTTAATTACTGGCAGTAATTACATCAGTGATTTTTTTTAAATAAACTCATATATATATATATATATATATATATATGTATATATATGTTGAAGTCACATGACCATAAACGCACGACAGTCATTGGACGATGACGCAGCAAATGAACATTCTTCAGTTTTTAATTCATCATCTTTACATTCCATGTGTTGAACAGTCGAGGGTAACGTGACAAACATCGAACGTTTAACAGGCGAGGACAGAAACACTTGAATCCTTGGCTGGAAAGTAAAATGGCTGTTTTTGCTATTCTTGGATGTTTTTAACAGTCAACGTGAGGAAATTTGTGTGACATCATCACTCGTGTGACATCATCACTCCAGTGACATCATCACTCGTGTGACATCATCACTCGTGTGACGTAGCCGTGGTCAGGAAGAACGAGCGTTGACCTGCGTCCACTACATGCATCGAAAACAAACAAACCCTCTCAGTCTTGTGCAACATTTATTCAGTTACAGTATTTGTTAAATTATCACTGAAATCCAAAATAATTAAAATTAATTAGATTTGACCCTTAGATTGACTTTATTCAGAAATAAATAAACATAAATATTTTATATTCATTAATTTACCTCTTTTTTTTAAAAATTAAATTAATACTTAGTTTCATTCTTTCTTAATTTCTACCTTTAATAATTCTTTATATCATTTATTATTCATTTATTATAAATCCTTTGTTATTGTTATTTTCTGCTATTTATTTAATTTGATTTGATTTTAAAGTCAATAAACATTAATGTACATGTATATTTATTTACTTTTATTGACCTGTATTCTTGAGTCGTAATATTAATACTTTTCATTTTAAATATTAAACAATATTATTTTTGTAAACGTATACTATATTATATATTTTATTTATTTATCGATCCTAATATGTATTTACTCATGTAATTTTTGATTTTAGTGTGAAAATAAAACTGCAGAATTGTCGTTTAAATGTTTTTATCCTACTGTATGGACCGAACAAATGACACCTTGAGTCTGAACATATGTTGTGACTCTTCCTCTGGTGCTGAGGCAACATGGTGGACCAGGAGAAGAGCTCGCTAGCGCCTCCCGGTGGCTCCGGCCGCGCTACTGCGGGTGAGGTTGCGGTTCAGGTGCGGGAAGTGCACCATGGGAGTCCTGGACGTGGGTCCGTAGAGGCCCAGGTTCCGGGCGGCTGCCGACTTTCTGGGCTGCTTTATGGAGGGGAAGGGGGAGAAGAGTTTGGGGGTGGAGGAGAAGGCGGGGGTGGAGGGGGAGGAGGACATGATGGACCGAGAGGAGCAGAGGGAGGAGAGGGAGGGGGTGGAGGGGGAGGGGGTTTTGTACATGGTGGGCCGTGGGGGGTGAGGCGTGGATATGGGGGAGGAGGGGGGAGTGAAGTGTCCGTCGTCTAGGTGTTGCGGGGGGTCGGATTCTGGATGTTCCTCAAGACCCAGAGAGTCCAGCTGGACCACCACCTCCTCCACGTCCTTCACCCCCTCCTCACACACGGACCCGGACCTGGAGGCGTCGGGGGACCCTGAGGAGACGCTCCCCCCTTGCTCCCGCACGACTCCTCCTCCTCCCCCCCCCGGCTGCTCCTCCACGTCCCCGAACCCCAGCTGGGCTCGAGCCAGGGCCACGTTCCTGCGGTGCACTCTGACGTGGGTGCGCCACGGCGAGCCAGGGCCTCCCCGGGAGCTGCCGGGGGAGCCGGAACTGTTGGAGCTGCAGCGCCCCCCGGTGGGAGAACCGAGCGGTCGGGAGCACGGGAATGCCTGGTGGGGGCCCCAGGGACCCCCGAGAGGTTTCCGGCCCAGCAGCAGGTGATTGATCTCCGAGCCGGAGGAGTTGAGCTGCGAGGACAAGACTCGAGTCGCCGGGCACTTGTCTGCAAGAAGGACCAGCAGGGGGCGACATCAACACTTGTGAACTCACACAAATAAAAAAATACAAATCTGATCAGTGTGCTCCTCTATTCCAGACAATACGGTACAAATGTCCTCTATTCCAGACAATACGGCACAAATGTCCTCTATTCCAGACAATACGGTACAAATGTCCTCTATTCCAGACAATACGGTACAAATGTCCTCTATTCCAGACAATACGGTACAAATGTCCTCTATTCCAGACAATACGGTACAAATGTCCTCTATTCCAGACAATACGGCACAAATGTCCTCTATTCCAGACAATACGGTACAAATGTCCTCTATTCCAGACAATACGGCACAAATGTCCTCTATTCCAGACAATACGGTACAAATGTCCTCTATTCCAGACAATACGGTACAAATGTCCTCTATTCCAGACAATATGGTACAAATGCGTCTACATTTAAGAAACCTTTTGTCAGATCATAATGTCTTATTCTGATGTCCTTGAATGCAACATCTTTACCACAATACCTTTAATAGATGGGCAACACTTTATAAACTGGCGTTTTTTTTTAACAAAACTATATATTTTATATATATATATATTTAACACCTTTTTACAAACGTATAGTAAAAATATATCAGAACCATCAAAATATTGAATTTAACATTTCAAACGTTTTATTGAAATGTTTTTAAGTTTAAATTCGATTTTTTTTGTATTGAAAAGTTGAATTTTTTCATAATTCAATTAATAATTGGAGTATTTTAAAAAATAAATATATCATTTTTTAACACAGAGTTTAATATTTTAATTCCAATTTAAAAAAAATACATTTTCTTTTTTCATTCGTAGCCTTTTAATTTAAATAGAAATATTTTTGCAGTATCAAAATACATTAACTATATCAAACTACTGTATGTGTATTTCGATTTTATATTGAAAATATTACAATTTCTTAATACAACTATAAAAACCAAAACATTTCAACCTTTCAATATCCAAACTATTGAATTAGATTATATATACATACATACATACATACATACATATATATATATATATATATATATATATATATATATATATGATAAAAAAAATAAAAATAAAAATAAGTTCTTAAAACAACAGAATTAAAAAGGAATAGTAAATTTAAACATTTGAAATATTAAATTCAACTTTTCAATACTGAGACACTGATGTACTTCCATTCAAACACTATATCAAACGTCACTAGACTGAGTGTACTCGGGTGAACACTAGAGGGCGCTCAAGAGGAGACACTGTTGAGGATTTTAACATGTTACGTAACGAGACTCAAGTCAAGTTTGTCCAGATGTTGAAGCGAGTCTGTGACGTAACAGATCAAATGTTAGCTTCAGGAATTAATGAGAAGAAATATCCAGAAAGAAAACGAGTGATGAAGAAGGAAGGAGACCACAGAAGAAGAGAAAACCCAGGATCACATCAGAGCAATCATTTTTGTTTGGACCAACACCACCAGTTACCATGGAAACCATCCACCAGTACCAGAGTTTTGAATGATGGTGTAAATCATGTGTCAATCAATCAATGTGTTTAAATGATGTGATTTAAAAAAAAAAGAAAGTATAATTTATTTCTCTATTAAATATATGACTAGGTTTGGAAAACTCTTCAATTATTATTGTTAATTGAATTATGAAAATAAATTAAATAATTTTTGAAAATGTATATAAGATACTTGGATTTAAAGTTCTTAAAAAAAAGTGTAAATTGATATGAAATTATTGTTTTTTTTTCTTGTGGATTAGGTTTAGAAAATTAAGTAAAAATTTAATTTAAATACAAATATAAAAAAAAATAAAAAAGTTAAACAATGTAAAGTAGTTTTCGAAAATTAAAAGCAATAAAAAGGAAAACAACTTTTTATGGTTTAAAGTTCAGGTTTAGGTCTAAGTTAAGGTTTATAATAAATTTAAAATGTAATTAAATTAAAAACTAATAAACATGAATTGTTTTAAAATGTTAAGAGCAAAACAAGTTTTTTTTAACATTTATTTAAAGAGTTTAAAGCGATAAATAAAAAAATATTATTCCATTTTGTTATGATTTTTTTTAGTATTTATCATCCCCCACATTCTGATTGTATTTCTGTTTTATTTAAAAGACAATGTCCTTTAAGGGACTGGCAAGCTGTCCAGGGTGTCCCCTAAGCTTCACCCTATGTAGCTGGGAATCACTAGATGAGGGGGGAGGAGGTTTTATGAATAAATTATCATTTCTTTGGGCAGTAATCTTTTGTCTCTGTTGAGAGTGTGTGTCCCGGAGTGAAAGTGTGTGACCATGATTGTGTAGCAGCACCAGTCAAGACCCCGACGAGACCCCTGTGAGGACTCAACAGTACCGTCCGTCTGATGGTCCTGTAGGAACCTGGAGCAGGTGTTTCCTTCAGGCTCAGAACCTACAAGTCACACAGGTTTTTCATGGCCACGCCCTCCAACTCAGGGTCGGAGGGCGTGGCCGTGTGTTGTGCGGGCGAGCGGCGCCGCTCTCACCTGTGCGGATGACGAGCTGCGTGGCCTGCTGCTGCTGCCGCCTCTTGATGCGAGCGTACTGCTTCTTCAGCGCGTGGATGTCGGTGCTCATCCGCTCCATCATCATGCTGTTGATGGCCGCCTGGTGCTCGGCCCGAGCCCCCCCGGCGCCCACCGCGCCCGGACTCAGCTCCGCCATGTTGGCCTGCTCGGCTCGCTGCTCTGTGACGGCAAGGAAGTCGTATTTCATTTTTAATTTATGGTTTGAATTTAAACAAAGTGTTTATTAAATAAAATAATTCGATTTTTGTATTCTTTTTATTTACATGCGTTTGTGTTGCAATTAAACCTCCGACCACTAGATGGCGGTCACTACTGTCCTCTATAGCAAAAAAGGAAACAATGAGATCCTGCTGTGGTTCTGGGGTCGAGTGTGGAGAGTGATTTGAGGAAGAGGAAGAGACACTTGTGTTGAAAATAATCCCAAAACCATCAACAAATCTGGCTCGATCCAGATGTTGAAAGTCTCTAATCTCTAATCTGAACCTCGTCTCTCATCAACTTGTGTTTCATCAAGTCTCGCACGAACGAGTCACACAAACTGATTTAAGTGTTTGTTAATCTTCTGCTACACACTTTGGTCAGTTTGGAACAACTATTCGTCACTTTCTTCGTGTCTCTGTCTCCATGTGTGTGTGTTTATGTCTGTACGTCTTCTTTTTTGTGTGTCTGTGTGCATATGTGTGTGTGTGTCTTTCTAGGTCTATGTACGAGTGTGTCTGTCTATTTGTTCATCAATCTCTTTCTCTGTGTCTTTGTCTCCATGTGTGTGTGTTTATGTCTGTCCATCTCTTTCTTTGTCTGTGTGAGTCTCTTTCTTTTTGTGTCTGTCTCCATGTGTGTGTGTTTATGTCTGTCCATCTCTTTCTTTGTCTGTGTGAGTCTCTTTCTTTTTGTGTCTGTCTCCATGTGTGTGTGTTTATGTCTGTCCATCTCTTTCTTTGTCTGTGTGAGTCTCTTTCTTTTTGTGTCTGTCTCCATGTGTGTGTGTTTATATCTGTCCATCTCTTTCTCTGTCTGTGTGAGTCTCTTTCTTTTTGTGTCCGTCTCCATGTGTATGTGTTTATGTCTGTCCATCTCTTTCTTTGTCTGTGTGAGTCTCTTTCTTTTTGTGTCTGTCTCCATGTGTGTGTGTTTATATCTGTCCATCTCTTTCTCTGTCTGTGTGAGTCTCTTTCTTTTTGTGTCCGTCTCCATGTGTGTGTGTTTATGTCTGTACGTCTTCTTTTTTGTGTGTCTGTGTGCATATGTGTGTGTGTCTTTCTCGGTCTATGTCCGAGTGTGTCTGTCTATTTGTTCATCAATCTCTTTCTCTGTGTCTTTGTCTCCATGTGTGTGTGTTTATGTCTGTCCATCTCTTTCTCCGTCTGTGTGAGTCGTTCTTTTTGTGTCCGTCTCCATGTGTATGTGTTTATGTCTGTCCATCTCTTTCTTTGTCTGTGTGAGTCTCTTTCTTTTTGTGTCTGTCTCCATGTGTGTGTGTTTATATCTGTCCATCTCTTTCTCTGTCTGTGTGAGTCTCTTTCTTTTTGTGTCCGTCTCCATGTGTGTGTGTTTATGTCTGTACGTCTTCTTTTTTGTGTGTCTGTGTGCATATGTGTGTGTGTCTTTCTCGGTCTATGTCCGAGTGTGTCTGTCTATTTGTTCATCAATCTCTTTCTCTGTGTCTTTGTCTCCATGTGTGTGTGTTTATGTCTGTCCATCTCTTTCTCCGTCTGTGTGAGTCTCTTTCTTTTTGTGTCCGTCTCCATGTGTGTGTGTTTATGTCTGTCCATCTCTTTCTCCGTCTGTGTGAGTCGTTCTTTTTGTGTCTGTCTCCATGTGTATGTGTTTATGTCTGTCCATCTCTTTCTCCGTCTGTGTGAGTCGTTCTTTTTGTGTCCGTCTCCATGTGTATGTGTTTATGTCTGTCCATCTCTTTCTCCGTCTGTGTGAGTCTCTTTCGTTTTGTGTCTGTCTCCATGTGTGTGTGTTTATGTCTGTCCATCTCTTTCTCCGTCTGTGTGAGTCTCTTTCTTTTTGTGTCTGTCTCCATGTGTGTGTGTTTATGTCTGTCCATCTCTTTCTCCGTCTGTGTGAGTCTCTTTCTTTTTGTGTCTGTCTCCATGTGTGTGTGTTTATGTCTGTCCATCTCTTTCTCCGTCTGTGTGAGTCGTTCTTTTTGTGTCCGTCTCCATGTGTATTTGTTTATGTCTGTCCATCTCTTTCTCCGTCTGTGTGAGTCTCTTTCTTTTTGTGTCCGTCTCCATGTGGGTGTGTTTATATCTGTCCATCTCTTGATCTGTCTGTGTGAGTCTCTTTCTTTTTGTGTCCGTCTCCATGTGTGTGTGTTTATGTCTGTCCATCTCTTTCTCCGTCTGTGTGAGTCTCTTTCTTTTTGTGTCTGTCTCCATGTGTGTGTGTTTATGTCTGTCCATCTCTTTCTCCGTCTGTGTGAGTCTCTTTCTTTTTGTGTCCGTCTCCATGTGTGTGTGTTTATGTCTGTCCATCTCTTTCTCCGTCTGTGTGAGTCTCTTTCTTTTTGTGTCTGTCTCCATGTGTGTGTGTTTATATCTGTCCATCTCTTGATCTGTCTGTGTGAGTCTCTTTCTTTTGTGTCTGTCCCTGTGTGTGTGTTTATTTCTATCCATCTCTTTGTCCGTCTGTGCGAGTCTCTTTCCTTTTGTGTCGTTCCCTTGTGTTAATGCTGCTTATGTGTGCATCTGTGTGTGTGTCTTTCTAGGTCTATGTCTGAGTGAGTCCTTCTATGTCCGTCCATCCCTTTCTCTGTATCTCTGTCTTTCCGTATCCATGTGTCTTTGTGTTCATGTCCTTCTGTTTTTCTGTTTATCTCTTCCTGAATCTTTGTCTGTGTGTCTCTGTCCAACTGTTTCTGTGTTTGTGTGTCTGTGTTTATGTCTGTCCTTCTCTTTCTCCTGGTCACCGTCTACTTGTTTCTCTGTGACCGTTTAAGTCTATCTTTGTGTGAGTCTACCTGTCCATCTCTGTGTCCCTTTGTTTATGTCTTTGTGCGTCTTTTGACAAAACAACACATCAATGTTAGGTAGAATTGTGTGTCGTTTGTCGAACGGCGTCAGCGTCACAAAGTCGTGACTTTATATAATTCAGCTACGGTTGAACAAAGTTAAAAATAAAGACAGTGTCAGACGACGAGACATGTCAGCACGAGTGTGTGTTCATGGAAGAGGAAGTGAGGTTTTATCCCACACCCCCACCCCCACCCCCCCACCCCCACACACACACACACACACACACACACACACACACACACACACACACACACACACACACACACACACACACACACACACACACACACACACACACACACACACACACACACACACACACACACACACACACACACACACACGACCTTCAGTCAGATTAGTCTGTTGACTCATGTTTCTGTAACTAGATTTTTTTGGGGAAAAAAACACAGAAGCTTTCGGTCCAGTCTGGTCACTCAGAGCACATGGTTGAATTAACCAACAAACAAAACTTCAATTTGTATAAATGTGAGAAAATATAGTATATAATATATAATTTAATTGAGTTACTTTAATTAAAAATTTATAAAATAATTAAATTTTTAAATGTTTTCAATACATTCTCTGGAGCTTGAATACTGCGAGATCCTGGCGATGACTGAGGACAAGAGGATACATTCGAATCCAGCATATTTAAAAGCTGATGTTTGGACATATTTTAGTTTCAAAACAAATAAATACGTCTTTGTTCCTCCAGTATCACAATATATCGTATCATTGCTCGTGTACCCACTCCTAATACACATCCCACAATGCACTGCTGCAGCCGACTGACCTTTGAGGTGTTTCTGGTACCTCTGGAGCTCGGGGGCCAGCAGTCCGCCCAGAGGGCCCAGACACCCGAGCGCCGTGACCACGGAGTCTTCGTCGTCCATGTCGGCGTCGTCGTCGCTCTCCCAGCCGCCCAGGCCGCCGCTGCGGGTCAGAACCTCGTCAGCGCTCGGGGGTCTCAGGTGGGTTCACGGGAAAGTGGACTCACCTCCCGTTGGACTTGACCGAGGTCGGGAAGGGGGTGATGTTGTAGGTGTACTTCTCCCTCAGCTCGGCCAGCTGCGGGAAGGGGAACACGGCCATGGCGTAGACCTCCTGCGAGACCAGTCGGGTGTTAGTGAACCGGTCGACCACACGTGGACTCGAGGTCAAGGTCGTACCTGCATGAGCTCGGTCGGGTCCACGAGGTTCCGCTCCAGCATCTCCTGAGTCAGACATCCCATCGTGCTGTAGAACTCGTCCGCCGTCTCGCAGTACTCGATTCTCCTGGACGTCAAACACACGCCAACATTAGTATGACTTGAATAAACATGTGAAGAATTTTGTACCCAGTTGCACCTGAACGCATCACAGGAATTAAGTTGAATTTAACCCCTTTTTTAAATTTATAAAATGCTGTTGTTTTATCAAGAACCAAATTATTTTTAATATTGAATCCCATAAATTGTGTAGTAAAAGGTAGAATTTAATCTTTTTATATATATATAATAAATTAAAAAATGTATGAATTTTAAATATTTACACACATAAATTATTATTTAAATAAAATGATTGTTATTTTTTCTTAGTATTTTGAATCTAATGGTAATAAAAAATGGTGGAACTATTATTTGCAGAAAGTTTGCCTGATTGTATTTATATTGAATTTGAAAGGTTACAATTTGAAATTATTTAATTTAGGAATTTTATGTTTAAATTATTTTAATCAAGATATGAGACTATCTAAAAAAAATCTTTTTTCAAACCTTTAATTAAATTTAATTATTCAAACAAAAAACTAATAAAACCTTTAAATTTAGAAAATATTTAATTCAGTTATATATATATATATATATATTTAGAATATATTCAATACTGTAATTCAAATTTTCAACAAGTGAAATCTTGCATTCAATATTCTGAAGGCACACGTTCACTTCTATAGCATCAACACCCCTCATATGAAGCAAGAAGAGCACTCACTCCCCCAGACTCTCCCAGATAGCCAGGGCCACCCGGAACAAGACCTCGGAGCCCTCGAAGAACACAGAGTCCCAGATCTTCAGGACGGTCTGAGCAGGCAAACACGTGGCGAACATGGTGAGGAACCATTGCATAGTGAAGACGTTGGTCAGCGGAGGCTCGTAGCTGCCTGAGGGGAAAGTTAGTGTCATGACCGTGTAAAAACATGAGTTAAAGTTTGATTTAAATCAACAATTTTGGATGAAAATATGTCTCTAACTTTGTCTTTTAACTGGACTTGTCCATTTTTAGGCAGTTGATCGGAGAGGGGGGGGGGGTTACCCTGAACAGCTACCGTGAGGCTTTGCCGCCCAGCCAACTAACTTCCAATAGCTTCCAGATGTCTTGGTTAAAAATCACTTTTGGATCAAAGTTCTTAATCAGCTGCATAAGATACACCTTTTATTAATTTTGTTCTTTACATCTCAATTTAAAAAAACAATTTAATGTAAATATTAAGCTTGTGTCCTGATCATGGAAGCTGCCAGTCATTTTCTAGAGATTAATCATTTATCCATATACCTATTTTTAATAAATTATTAAGCAGAATAAAATCTTGTTTTGACTCGTTTCAAGTCACTTCCTGTAATTGTTGCACCGTTAGCTAAACATTCATTATTTAACGCACTAAATAGCAACTGTTTACACTTTATTTTCAAGTATACAACTTATACTTGGACTTTTAAAAACATCTGTGATAATATTCGGCAACATTTTAAGAATCTGGGGAAGAAAAAAAATCTCCTTTTGTTGGGAAAACATCACTAAGAAATCCAAAGAAACCACCAGAACCGGTGAGTTCATTAAAAATCAACAATATTATCTCATGTTTTATGAAACAAACTACTTTATACTAAATATAATTAACTTATAAAACATATTGAGCAGTTAGATGCATGTTTTAACCTCATTTTCAAACAAATTATTTAGAATGATATTTGTATCGGTACAATCATTGAATGATTTAATTCATACGTATAAATATCAATACGTCAAAATAAATAAATGACTTCTGATTTAATTTTTGTGGAAGAATGGAGCCATTTTACGTATCAATACACATTTAGTCATTTATACATTTATTTATACATTTATACATTTTGCCTCCAATAAATTGAGGTATTTATACATTTTGTCATTTTGTCATTTTGTTGTCCCTATGTAAATTATCCAAACATTTATTTATACATTTCGTTACATATTTATACATTTATTTATACAATTAATTATACATTAGTCATTTATCATCCTTCATACATGTGGGGCGAAAGAACAAAAACCGCTGCATTAGATACACCTCTCTTTTCCCTTTTTTCGCATCTTTAATTTAATATAATAATAAATATATTTCTTAATAGTTTTAAATGTAAATA
Source organism: Callionymus lyra (assembly GCF_982586985.1). Taxonomy (NCBI): domain Eukaryota; kingdom Metazoa; phylum Chordata; class Actinopteri; order Syngnathiformes; family Callionymidae; genus Callionymus; species Callionymus lyra. Next base: position 13,826,931 of record NC_141820.1, read on the forward strand.
TGTCAATTTTGTCCCCCATAGCTTTCCAAATGTTTTGGTCAAATAAGTGTCGAATTTAAAGTTATCTTTCAGTTACCAGTTAAAAAAAACACATTATTCTTTAAGTCATACCAGTTCCTTTCTCTGGTTAATAATGTAGATGTCAAAGGTCGTGACCTCTCACCTCCCGCCTCCTTGTTGGCCGCCCTCTGCAGGTGACTGAGCTGCTGCGACAGTCGCGGCAGCTTGACTCGCAGCAGGTCTCTGAACACGGCCATGTCCACTGCAGGCAGACGACAGCGTCGCACACTGATGACTCATCACATCGCGACGGAGGCTCACCTGACAGCGCTCGCAGGTTGTTGGCAAAGTAGCTCTCGGGCAGAACCTTGTCGATCAGGTAGATCATCACCTGAGGGGGACATGGGTCAGAGGTCGTCCATCTTTGTGTGTGTGACGGTGTGTGTCGTACCTTGAGAGCGTCGCTCTCGCTGCCCTCCGTGACCTCCAGGATCAGAGCCGCCAGGACGTTGAAACCCTGACAGTAACCCACGGCTTTGTTCCAGCGGGCGTAGGCCAGCAACACCCGCTTCAGCACCACCCGGTCCTGCTCCCCCTCCTGGCCGCAGTAAGAACTGCAGCCCGTTCTGTGCAGATCCTGAATGCGAGCGAGATTTTTACATTTATTAACTCAGATCAGTCAATGAAAAAAGGTAAAATAAAAGTAAAGAAAATATTTAAACAAAAAATGTTATCAACCTAAATATTTTGCCATTTCCTTCTGAAACAAGTGTCAATGAAATCAATTATTTTATTATTAGTAATTTCTTTTTTGTAATATTTTGAATACTCTTGTTTTAGGTTGGCAAGATAAAACGGATTTTTATGTTTTCTTTGTTTTGTTTTTTACATTTGACTGCAAACAACCTTTTGGTGACATAAATAATGAACATCTAAAAGGATTTCTATTGAAAATAAATACACAAATGTTGTAAATTAGGATACAATCTATAATGGGATGTTTGAGAACATAATGTTATTCATACATTTTATTACAATTATTAAAAAAATATATATATATATTTAAAATAAATAGCTGTTGAACATTTTCTATTCAAGAAGCATGTATATGTGTTTAACTGCATTTCTCTTGTATTTTCACTTTATTAAAATTATTTTTTAATGCATTTATTTTGAAGGGTGATAGAGTTGGTTTGTATAATGTAATACAATTAACACATAAATAGGAAGAAACAGGAAGGAAAAAAAAGAGAATTTATATCCTTAAACAAATAAATTATTCTCTTATGATTGAAATTTTAAATATGAACTCAGGTTTTCTAAAAAAGATAAAACTTTGTTGTTTTAATAGAACTAGAAATGCTAATCTATCTTCACTTAAAAATGTTAAAGGTTATGTGAAGAAAACGCATTGATTCGTCTGCACAATGAAGGTCGTTTGTAATCCTGCTCCAAAAAAAAGTGCAGAGTCATCCCCGTCATCTGCTGCTGACTCAGGCCTGTGACCTCCAGCCTGTGACCTCCAGCCTGGCTTGAAGGACGCGCGTCTACCTTCACGATCTGGATGCCCAGAGAGTCGTCGTCGGGGTTGCTGCGCTCGTTGAAGGCGAAGCGAAGCGTCTTCTCCCAGTCGATGGAGATGTTGTGCAGGTAGTGGTCGGCCAGAGTCAGCCACACCTGAGAGAGAGCGTCTTCAGACTCCGAGAAACTTGACATGTCTCTAGAGAGGGAACTATCTTGAAGGTCCAGAGAGTTAAGTCGATCATAACAAGTTCCTTAAGTGCACGGTATGAAGTCAAACAGTCAAGGAAAATCCCCAAAATGCACTGCAACAGGCAAAGAGGCAGAGATCCAGTTCTTCCCAGATCTTTCCAAATATCAAGAGCAGCAGTTGAGTCTTGACAGCCGTTGAACAAACATCATCTCCAGAGAGAAGCTAAAGTTCACGTCCGTCAGCTGCCACCATAACATTCAACACGACGTGTTTGCTCTTCATATAGAAGGAGGAACTTCCTGTTGTTATCGTTTCAATCGTCAGGACAGAAATCACAAGATGAAGCGTCTCGATTACAAACTGCAAAGCTGCACCACGAGTATCGACATTTATCTTCACATTGAACTGCTGCAAAGAAAGCACCGAGGCAGGGCATACCACTGCCAAGGACATAACAAAACATGCTGTACATAAATAGAATAACTTTGTAGCTTGATCTGGAAATGAAACTATTAAACCTCCGGCCTATAGCAGTCCTTACGTCCTTCGCAGCTAATGGAGTGTTGGAATCCTAAAAATTCCCGACGATGACTGAGGACGAGAGGATACAGCAGCTTTTAAAGCTGATGTTTGGACATACTTTGGTTTCAAAACAAATGAAAGAAACTACGACTTCGTCAAGAGTCATGTGGTCTGTAAATTATGCAACACCAGAGTCAAGTACTCGACAATACTACAAATATATGCTTGTTACTAAAGTATTACTATATATCGTATCACAGCACTGATCCTAACCACACATTTTTTCAAGTAATTCCAACTACAGTGATGTCATCAAGCAAACCTTTATCGAAGGCAACAAGTCAGTCATTAGAGGGTTGGAAGTTCTAAACCTTTTCAAACATGAAAGTTTCATGAGTATATTCAGGACAAATACATCAAAACGGGCCAAAAACACTCGTAACTAACAAATCTTAGTTCAAACCATGATGTACAGTATGTGGTGGAGGATTTGTAAATAAAGCAACGTGTGTATGTGTTAATTTGAACATGTGTGTGTACGTTACACATGTGTAAAGACGCATAAAAAGCAAGTAAACATAATTTCTCACTCTTCTGTCTCTTCTTTTTCAATCGTTTTTACATTATTAACAAACTTTGTTCAGTGAACAAAGCGTTTCATGATAAACTTTATATTTTCATTATTGACAGAGTAAATATAGCATCAGATGAACCCTGAACCCTGTGTGTTCATAACCTACAGTGTGTCAACAGCTTATACTCGCATTTGAACTTCACCGACAAAGATGAACATTTCCTTTGATTGACAGGTGAACAAACCAAACGTTACGCACCCTCTTCCTCCACTCTTTGGGGATCCCGGTCGGAAGTCTGGCCACCGACTTGAGGGCATCATACCACTGTAGAGACACAGCAGATGATAAAGATACATGTACAAACACATGAGCAGCTTTAACTTTTACTCTTGTGTTTGGGACATTTATTTAGGGGCCACTTTATACTGTATATGCCACTGTTAGGGGTTGTCAACCCAAGAAGAGAGAACAAACAATGATGGGGAAAAACTTGAAAAAAGAAAAGATTAACAAAGAGAAAAAAAAGATAAATTAAATCTAAAAAAACAGACAATGAAATTTGTATTAACCTTTTTGTAGAAAAAAAGGAAATAACTTTTTCTCAATATTCATATTCACGGAAAAACTAAGAAAAACAGTCAAATAGAACTAAATAAAGACGTTAAGAAAGTTGGATTTCTAGTTAATACAAGTAAAAATAAAAACGTTAGCTTAAGTCCAAGGACCTTAACTGGTCCCCGGACCACACTTTTTCCTATATCCAACTATATCGTACAACACGGCACATCTCCCCCCTGCATGCACTCTCTTCTGCACTTCATCAGCTGAATTATTTTCCGTTCATTTTGTTCTTTTAATTTGAACTTTTTGTGTTTTTTACAAATAGGACTCCATCTGTAAGATTGACTTTTTGTACATTTTCCTACACTTTTTTCTATTTATATACAAAAATATTTGAACAGCAAAAAAAATCCCAAGTTTGCAGAGACTCTAGGACTCTAGCTTAGCTCACCTGGTATGTTTGTTATGTTCAACATCTCAAAAATTAAATTAACATATAAAAATGTCTAAAATATAACATATTATGTCTCATTTTTAGCTTCCACTGCCTCTGAATGATTTCACTTGAACGTGTTGATTCGAGTCCAGAAGTGAATTGTTTGAACTGCGGTGACGACAGAACTCGCAGCACACGCTCACCTGCTGGAAGCCATTCTTCCCCAGAGATGGTTCAATTGTAAACTTCAGTCTTGTGTCAACACCTGGAAACAAACACAGCTGTTAGTCGGGGAGTGTCGCTGCGCCTCGTATTGACTCGATTCGTTTCATTAAAGTTCAAGATTCAAGCTTAAAACAAAACCAGTAACTTTACATTCATCTTTCATTTTAGACGTTATTAAACAACATTTTTTGCTTATAAAAAACACAACAAGTCTTCTTAATGTTAGAGACTTAAGGTTTAAACAAACATTGACTACAATATTTTGTGGAAAGAGAGAAGCAAATCACACAGATTTACATTTTTTTAAAAAACAGGATTAAAGTTAAAACTAATGGCTTGTGAGTTCCCGGATGTGCGCTGTCCTCGCCGGCGTGGTGCTGAACTTCAATCCTAAAATCCCTCGCCCACATCTCCGAGAATCGTTCTAAAAAAAAATAAAAACCTCTACTACAGACAGAACCCCCCGCACTGTGGATTAAACCACTCGACGAACAGACGGAAATTAAATTCTGAGCTTCAGTTCCCGACAGCGAGTCAGTGCCGTCGCTCGAGCCGACATCGAGCGTCTGTCGCCGGCTTTAAAAACTCCGCATGTTCGCGTCACAACGACCGCAAGTTACAGCGCAAAACTAAAATAAATAAATAAATAAAGTCGTTCAACTAAACGTATATCCTCAACCTGTGTTTTGGGTCTCAATTTCCTGTTCCTGCGCCATGTTTCAGAGCGAGATGCGTTCACGGACACAGGCAGAGATTAACGCGGTAAAAACCCTCCCACTTCCCGCGGACAGATTAAGGCGAGCGTGGACACATGTGGTCACACACTGGCTGGAGAAGCATCTAGTACATTAGTTTGAAATATGGGGATAAACATGACTCGATGTTGACAGTCCAGACAGTTGAAAAGCATTTAAAAACAACAAACAAAGCAAAGAAAATGCGTTCAAATTAAATTTAAAAAAGGTTATTCTTCAGGGGCCACATTATATACTCCTGTAAGGGGTCAGTCAAGGCCAATAGAAATGGGAACAAAACCAGGAGAAAAATGTTTATAATATTATATTTATTAAATATAGGCACGTTTTTTTCCTAAACAATTCTTCAATTTACTTCCAAATTCTTGAAATAGTACAAAGGTCTGAGACAAAAAACATGTTATTGTTGTATGTTGATAATATGTTGTTTGTTAACCATCTCGATCATATATAAGAGCTGCATAAATTCAGTCAAAGGGCCACATGGGGCCCCCCAGGCAATACTTTGTCCGGGTCTAAACAGGTCTGGAGCAGTAAACGCATGAGATAAAAACCTAAAAAAAAAGTTGTTTTTATTTTAAAATTGGTCATTTCTCTGCTGTCCTTGAAAGTCATCCCTTAAGTTTCTTCCCTTTTTACAATTAAGTATTTATTTCTTTAATGTTTTATTCAGGATATTTCTCTGTTACTTCTTTAAGTGGTTGGATTTAACATCTTACAAGGAATAAATAGTCAGTTGGAATCTGAATTTCTTCAAGTTGAAATTGCAAATGATCCTCAACACAACCTAAGAAAAACCCAAAATGTATAATAAAATTTAAAAAATGCCAACATGAAGCAGTGTCTTTTGAGGATTTAAGGAGGAGGTCATGCTTCAACGGTCTGTGTCCTCCCTGGATGGGACTGGAGGCGACGTGAGGCTGATGTTTTTCACCAGTGCTTTTAACAACATTCAGCCACTGTTGCCGGTTGAATTTCAGGATTATATTTACGGACCGACATTCAGGTAAAAATTTAAAAAAAAACCTACAAGAGATTATGCTTTACTCCTTTTCAATAGTCAAAAGTCACATGTTATTTAAGAGAAAATCTGGTCTTTTATTCAAAATAAAACACCTCTCAGGCAGCAATATTTAATAGAACATTTCACATATTTGTTCATTTTTTTCTTTCTTTGCCGTTTACTTTACAAAATCATCTCCTTCAAGAAAGAGGAAGTGATCAGTCAGTGTGTTTCAAATCGAAGGGTGTACGAATGTGGCTCCAGCTTTAGCAGAGAATAAAGTCGAGTCATCATCTGAATCGATATTTCACTGAAGATCAAATGAAGGAAAGTGGCCTGAAAGGCTTTCATCGCACACATAAAATATAGTCGACTGGATTTGAGAAATATGGATCCCCCTAAAGCACTTACAGTTATTTAACTCTCAACATAATCATAATAATAATATATTTAATCTTCCCACATTGGGGAAATTTGAGATTTCAGTACAGCCCATTAAGAGTAGACAAACATGTATAACAGGATCAGGCAGTTACTCATGAAGTATTATAAAAATCCTTTTTTAATCAAACGTATAATCATTATTCTATTCTTCCATTTTTATTGGATTGGTTCGTTCATATTTATACATTGCAATGCATTTTTCATTATAATTGACAATATTTTGTGTTCTTATACTATATACAAATATATATTTAAATACTTTTATATAGGTAAATTAAATATGAATAAAAACACTTGTTTTACAAAAAAAATGTTATCTATATTTAAGGCAAGTTTAAAGTCATACATCAGGGCTTGATGTAGAAACAAATGTGTCATCCACTGTGGATAAAAGTTTTTTTAAAGCCACATTTTTTCTCTGCAAATTTTCTTTTAATGCTTTAATAATAAAATAAAATGTAGAATTAACTGCCCAGAAATATACGACACTTGATGCAATGTTTATTATATTATATATTATATGTTTAAATAATGTAATAATAATAACTGTGCGTGAGTGTGTCTAGTACAATATTTAAATAATGTAATAATAATAACTGTGCGTGAGTGTTTCTAGTACAATATATAAAAATGTAATAATGCATTGACCTTCAAGTCCATCTTTATTGACCAAAATAACAATAGTTTGTTTACAAACATGTTTTTTGTTTAGTAATAATAATGTCACTAATAACTATTGGTAAAAAAAATAAATGCACTATCGATCGCTGCATGTTGCGCGCATGCGTGCTGCGGGTCACCTGGCTCTAAGGTGCACAGCAGCCTCGGTGCGCTCCTGGAGATCCCGTTGCGCTTCCTGAGGACGCTGCTGATGATGTTTCCCACTCCTCCTCCTCCTCCTCCTCCTCCTGCTCCTCCTGCCTGCTGCCGCTGCCTGCCGCCCGCCCGCGGCCTCCTGCCGGCGGCGGAGGAGAACCGCTCCTGCCTCATCGGAGAAATCCCACCGGTTCGATCACCTCATCGTCGGCTTATCTTTTTTTAGGGGGGGTTCCACCGCGCGCGCCTGTCGCTTTCTTTACGGTATTAAAAAATCCTTCCGAATAATTCAGTCAAAAAAGAAGCTTAAATCCAAAGCTCGTCTTCTGTGAATCCTCCTGGAGTCTGACGAGCAGAAGAACCGCTGATGGTTTGAGGAAACGAAGCTTCCGGTGCTGATGCTGAGCAGCTCCTCCGCCTCCTCCGTGACGTCACAGAGGAGGAGGAGGCGCAAGGATGAGGAGACGGTTGGGGAAGAATGAGGTAATGGCTGGATGGAGTCTCGACCCCAGTAATAATAGGTTTAAAATAACATTATTTTTTTTATTTTGAATGATCAGCAGAGGTCTACGTTTATCCAGCAGGAATTAAAACGATTTGTGACGTAGATATATTGATATAATTAATCATATTCAAATATTTAAATCGCTGGATTAAGTTGTCTAGTTAATTTATTTTTAAACTTTAGCGAACAGGTGTGAACAATTGCATATCAATGTTTTATTAAGTATATATTTTTAATCTTATGCCGTTTTATTCAACAATCAACTTTTTTTTAAATATTCAAATCAAAATAAAACCATATTCTGTCACTCGCAGTTCTTTTATTTTGATTAAGACATCTTTAACGTTGATGCTTTAGGTTTCTTTCCAAATTCTTCCATTATTAATACTGTCTTTATAATCATGTTTTCAATTGTACCATGAAACAAAATGATAGAAAATCAAGTATGTTCTTTAGCTTCCTTATATAATGTCATGACTTGTAGTTCTCCTTATAGTTCTACTACCTTACTTGTTCATTTCTTCCCTTTTTTTACAATTAAGTATTTATTTCTTTAATGTTTTATTCAGGATATTTCTCTGTTACTTCTTTAAGTGGTTGGATTTAACATCTTACAAGGAATAAATAGTCAATTGGAATCTGAATTTCTTCAAGTTGAAATTGCAAATATGCCTCAACACAACCTAAAAATAACAAAATAAAAAATGTATAATGATGATAATAAAAAATAAATGCCAACATGAAGCAGTGCCTTTTGAGGATTTGCGGCGCAGGTCCTGCTTCAACGGTCTGTGTCATCTCTGGACGGGACTGGAGGCAACGTGAGGCTGATGTTCTTTGACTTCACCGGTGCTTTTAACAACATCCAGCCACTGTTGCTGAGGCAGAAACTGGTGAAGGTGGGTGTGGATCCTATTTTTAACAACTGGATCCACACCTACCTCACTGTACAGTCACGGTATGTCAGACCGGGGAACAGTGTGTCTGGAAATGAGGTGAGCAATAGAGGGGCACCACAGGGCACCGTTCTGTCCCCCTTCCTCTTCACAGTTTACAGCGCAGACTTTGCACACGAGTACAGGGACGCGTGGATGCTTTCTCGGACTGGAGCGAGAGAAATGGTCTGATCCTTAAGTAGTCCAAGACCATGGAGATGATCACTGACTTTCACAGGAGTCCCTCCATCAGCCGGTCACAGTGGTCCAGATGTACAAGTCCCAGGATCACAGACTGGTCAGCTCAGGCAAATGTGGTGTACAGAGTAGACTCTTCTTCCTGAGGAGGCTGAGTCTGTGATGGGGAATAGTGTGGACTCTGTGTGAGCATTGCTGGAGAAAAGGATAAAGGCTCTTGTGCATCCAGAGTAACCCTCGACACTCTCTGCATGACACTATGGCAGCTCAGAAGAGTAACCTCAGCAACAGGCTCCTCTCCATGCACTGCAGAACGGAACGTTTTAAGATGTCTTTGTTCCTTCTGCCATTAGATGTAACGACAGATCAACCTCATGCTTGACATGCACTTTTTACTTTTTGTTGGCAACTTTTGAATGATTTATTTATCCCTTTTTATATGTTTGTATGCGTTTATTTGATTGTTTTTACATGCATTTATGGATGTTTGTATGGGTGGATGTGTTCTATCCATGCAGCCATCCATCCATCTATCTCGCAAGTTACAAATCTGCAATGTTTTTCAAACATCTCCTGCTCTGGCATACGTTCACGTAGAAACACCTTTCAAACTTTAAAATGTAGATAATAGTCCATATTATCGATGTGGGGTTTGACTACTTGGTAGCTTTGCACAGTTTTTTCGTAACGGGGCAAAGCGCACAGCCAACTTCTGGTGGCAAATTGTCTAGTTTTTCTATTCTGATCTTTTTTTTCAAAGTAATTATTTCATTATTTGATGTAATATTCAGGATTATATGCATTTGTTACCTCTGTATTTTTGGTTTACAGTAAATTCAACATCTTACAAGAAGGAAATTGTTGTTAGAACCTGGATTTCAAGTTTAAAAATGTTACCATCGTATAGTTAGAGTCACCTGTCGTTTGTAGCTTCTTAGCTCGACATGCTACCTCAAAAGAAAAAAAGAAAAAGATCAACTAATTCTTGCTGACCGTGCAGCTGTATTTAGTCAATAGATAAGAAAAGAACAACAGGACGATGTTTAAAACAAGAGCAGCTCAAGCCGAAGGTAAATCAATCCACTCACAGCGAATCCTTCATCTGATGGAGGAGCTAAAAGCCTTAATGGAAGGAATGATACGGCGGAGAAAGTATTTAAAGGAAGCGATCGTTGCAAAGAAACAACACTGAACCAGTAAATCCCTTCGAAAGCTACATTCTCGTCACAAAATAGCTCCTAAAAAGCATCATAGGAGAGGTGATGTAATCTGATAGATTATATTGTGGAATGACTTCTAATCTTATAATTTCAATGCACTTAATGGATGTGATGGAGTGATTTGTGCAACAGAACAATCAAGAAAATGAAATGAATGTTTTGATGAAATATCAGAGTGTATGGAGGTATTTTTTTGGACCTGCAGTCGCTTAAAGTTGAAGATCTTACGTCGTTTCTGGGAGACGGCCTGGAGACAGGCGGTGATGATGTCATAGTTCTTCTGCAGTTTGTGAAGAAGTCGGTCACGTCGTCTCAGCTGGCGGATGAGTTTGGCCGACTGCAGCGACGTGCGGTATTTCACCTCCTGGATTATGGAGCGAAGCTCCTCTGGCGCTGAAAACACAACACAAGGTTTTTTACTTGATTTCTGTGGCAATAGAAGGTCATTGTTAAATTGTGTTTTTTATTGCTCGTTTGATGTGATATCAAAGATGCTGTCATGCACTATTTAAAATCTCTCTTGGGTACAAAATCAAGTGGTTTTCAACTGAAGTACTGGATCAAAGGAATTGACGGTCAAAAGCTCCCAGAACAAAAGCATCATAAACGAAGACAAACCATCTAAAAAATATATATAAATGAGATTCTTCCGCCCCCTAGACGTTAATAGAGGTATTGCACTTGCAATATGATTCAAACCTCTCACATATGTTGTCGTTGGTCAAATGTGAGAGATCAATTAGAACCGTTTTGAATGCCATCACTTAGTGTGAATCGATTTTTCTAAGAAACATTTCAACACCTGGCAGCTACTCAACTTTACTGCAATTTCTTGTTCGTTTACAGTTTTTAACTGTGAATTAAAAGGTGAAAACACTAACCAAAACTTTTTAACATATGCCAAGGACTCAAATACGACAAGATAAAGCAAAATGAGAAGATTCTTTTAAACCTCCAACTACTTTAAAATATCATACTTGACTTTAATTGGTCAGTTTTATCCGCAAATTGACTTACGATGTTTTTAACTGTTGACTTGAAACACTGAATCTTAAATTAAAAGTAGCTTCACACATGTTTTCTGATCAACTGAACAAAATGTCACTTTCTAACTTAATAAACACTCCTGTGCTCCAAATGATAAAGTTTTGAACGCCAACTCTTCGTCTAAAACCATCTCCATGAACAACTGCCGCTACATTGATTTAGCCGATTTGTACTCGGTTTTTAAGATAATTCCTTACACTGTATGGATGGATTTTTTTCATTCATTTATTTTCTACCGCTTTATCCCTTATGGGAGTCTTGGGGAGACTGGAGCCTATCCCAGTATTATAGGGCGAGAGGCAGTGGACGCCCTGGACAGGACTCCAGTAAATCGCAGGGCACACAAAGACAGACAACCATTCACACTCGTTTCAATTTCCCCAAGTTCTCAATCAACCTCTTTATGTTTTTGGACTGTGGGAAGAAACTGGAGTGTCCGGAATAAACCATTGCAACACGAAAGAACATACAAACTCCACACAGAAAGGTCACAAGTTGGCTTGGCAACCAGTGAATCAGCAACCTCTTGCTACCACGGCGACCACGCTAACTACTGCGGCACCGTATAGTTATTTTATGGTTTATATTTCAGTAACGTTTGTACAAAATAATATAATTTTTATTTAGAATTAAATGCAAATATTCACAACATTTGTTTTTGTTCCAAGTTAATTTCCGGCCACTAGATGGCAGCAGTCAATACATCCTCCGCAGCTAAAGAAACAATTAACTCTTGCGATGACTGAGGACGAGAGGATACATTTGTTTCCAGCAGCTTTTAAAGCTGATGTTTTGACATATTTCGGTTGAGTCATGTGGTCTGTAAATTCTGCAACACCAGAGTCCAAGTACTTTGACAATACTACAAATATAATCTTGTTCCTACTGTATCGCAATATATTGAAAATGAACTGTTACATTTGCCCCGTATCATGAAACGTACCATAATAGCAAGATTTTTTTCCAAAGGACACCATTTTTTTTTCCATTGTCATGCTTGATCAAAAATACATTAATACATATAAATTGTTAGCCAGGTCTGGTTACTTCAAATAATGATTTATTGTAGCCTGTGTGTCTCTTAACTTGCAAAACAATTAGATCTTTGTGTAGATAGTTATGTGTAGAATTGTCGTGGTAACAGTAAAGACAAAGCTCAGGATCTTTGATATTTTAATTTTTTTTAAGGTATTTTCAAATGTAAATTGACCAACTTCTTATGATAGTTAACCATTAAAGTGTCACATGTTTCCATCAATATTTTTTTCGGTGAAACACGGTTGGTTTAAGAACATTGAAAAAGTTGATCCTATTTAGAGACAACACAACAATCGCCAGAGGATTTAAGATGTAACGTTAAACGACCACATTCCAACAGGCGGGAGTCAAGAAGGCGATTAAAGCCGTCACTCAGGACCGGTAGGTAGAGTTGGATTGCTTAACCTGACCGAGCCGAGCTCAAACACACACCAGTCGGGCCTGGCCGTGTTGACACAAGGATTCACTCAAACAGAGGAAACAATGGCTCACACCAACAAGCCGTCTCGAGACTCCGAGGATCACAAACGATCCAGTTCGGGTCATTAGAGACGAACCGTCGTATCTGATCCATGACAGGTTTGTCTCGAGCACGTTTTGTAGCTTTTTTCGATACACAAGAGTCTGTACTCGCTGGATTGGAATTCTGCTCTTCCTCATTCATTGTGGGACATTTGTAACTGTATTTCATCAACATGTTTGCATGAAATATCATCGTTTCAACCAACTTTAAAACATTTTCAAGTAAAAGTACACAAACACACATTATTAAAACTGTTGTTAAAATATGTTAATAGGTTGTAAATGTGTATGAAATGTTGAAAATTTTACTTTGTAGCTTTTTATTAAGATTTTAAGTAGAAACTTGTTTTACTTTACTTTTTCCCAAAGAAAATAATATAGCATTCCTTTATTAGTCCCTCGCTGGGAATTCCCGGTTTACAGAGGCAAAAAAAAAAGGACGCACTAGAAAATAATTGCAATATAATAGCAAAGAACACTTTTTAAAATCACCAAGAAAGAGTAAAGAGTATTTACTGTTCGGTCTACGTACAAGATAAAATAAGGGTTAAAGTATGATCCAACAACCTTTCCTCATAATATGAAAACATTGGTAGAATTAATGTAATACGATAAATATACCAACAGAATATATATTTGCGTTTATAGATAGATTTGTATAAGATAAGAAAGTGTATAGTATGTAACCAAGTGTGGGTGGAAACATATAGCAGGTGTTTATATTGTTATGCCTGATCATTAGTGAATATAATAATTCAAATACTAGTTGTTATTCGGCTATGTTGGTGTACTTGTTTGTAAATAAACAAAAACATTATTTTTCTGTATTTAAATGTTACTTATAGAGTAAGAAATTAAGAATTTATGGTGTTCCGTAGTTTAATTCAGATTCACCTGTATGGCCTCTAACTGTTGCTGCTGCTAAGAACTATGGTGGCCCTAAAGGGCAATAAATAGAAAGTTTAACCAAAACAAGGCATATAATCAAACTGCCTAAAATACTATATTTAAATGTTAAGAAATGTTTAAAATATTGGTAACAGAACATCGCTTTAAGGTCAAATGTTGAAGTCTTCCTCTCCGAGATGCAGTAAGTCCCTCATCATGACCATGTTTTGAAGTTATGTTTAAAGTTCTCGGCAAACAAGAGGTTACGAGAGCCGAGTCCATTATGACGTAATAAAGGCTTCACTCCTCCTCCAGCTGCTGTAATCATGCCTGCTTTGGTTATACAACGAGTCCCTTCGAGGTGGAGACTATACGCGTGGGGACAAACCTTCATGCTTGACCAATCACAGAAGAGTGGGTGTGGTTATGGTGAACAAATTTTAATCTCCAGAAAAACAAAGTGTCTTCAGTGGGCGGGGCTTAAGATCATTTTTGTAATGTAAATATTTTAATGAAAATAAAGTTTTGTACAAACAGACACATACTCATGAGTACAATAGAGTCTAATATCTATTTAAGAAACACTTAAATCAACACATTAGTTTAACTTTAAGTCACAAGATTGAGAAAAAGAGGCCCTTGGTAGTGGTATGCACTGTGTTTGTGCCTGTCTTTGCATTTGATCATACAAGTTATATTTATTATTGCTTTAAAAACGTATCATAAACTCTGTGTATAGTAGTAAAGAATGCACCAAAAGAAAAACACAACAATAAATTAAAAAGAAGTTATAAGGTGTGACCTCCTCACCTTTCTGGCCCAGGTAGTTCATCTGGTGCCTCCTGGTGTGCTTCTCCTGGAGCTCCAGCAGGAAGCTGGAGCCGCTGTTGCTGCGGCCCAGGAAGGCGTCGGACCCGGACGCCTCGGTGGAACTGTCCCAGCTGTCCACATGTCCTCGGCCGCCCTCGCTGTAGGTCTCGTAGAGCTCCACCAGCAGGCAGTCCACGATGGAGGTCTTCCCGGTCTGAGGGTCCTCCTCCCCGGGCGAGTCCGAGTCGCTGACCCCTGCCCCGGTGGTGGTGGTGGTGGGGGGAGCCCCGGGTGATGGGGTGTCGGACTCGGTCCGGCGGGTCCACTTCTGGAAGCCGGAGAAGTCGTTGTCGAAGCCGATCCCCTCGTCGCTGGAGAACACTCCACCGTCACATATGTCAACTTCCAGAAGTTCATCACTGCTCAGTTTGGCGTGAACCTCGGTAGCCATGACGACGAGCGTGACCCCGAATAAAGTTACATGTTTCAAGATCGAGGTCAGAAAAGTAACAAAACTTTGATAATAAGTTTGGGAAGTTTTTACCGCACGTCCGAAGGAGGATAGAGATCCTGGATCAGACCATTCCTTCTCTCCGGAAAGGGAGGAAGTCACGGCAGACAGCGGTTTCCTTCCTGTAGAAAGTAAATAAGTAAGTAAGTAATTTATTTATATTTGTATAGCGCTTTTCCAGACCAGGGTCACAAAGCGCTTAAACGATCCGAACAATACTCAATAAAGTATATACTTTAAAGGGCAAGATAAAACTGAGAACACAGCTCACCACACACACCCCTCTCGTTGAGTGAATAATGGTAGAGTCCATCATGCACACTAACCGGCTGCCGAACAACCTTCAGATCGTGCAACAGGTGTTTAATTGACCAATCAGAGTCGACATCAAAACTGCACTCGCCAATCAGATTCGTGCTTTACTCCAGTTGGATTTCCGGCTTTATTCGCGCAACAGTTAATAACAAAGAAAATAAATTGCATTATTTCTTATAATATAATTCCTTCAGTGATCGTCGGTTGAAGAATTCGACCTTTTTCATGATAAATTAGAATAAATTATCTGATAATTTCATAATTTATAAACTGAGCAAATTATAAAATTAATTTTGCATGTAAAAAAAATATTTAGTTGTTTATTTAATTAAAAAAACACACTGCAAAGTAATAAAAAATATACAAATAAAAACAAGACATACAGACACAAACAGGGTATTTCAGAAGATATTTTTTAAAACAGTAGGAAAAGATATATAATTTTTTTTTCAAAGTTGTTTGTTATTGTTCTTTCTGAACAAAAAAGATATTTCCGAGGGCCACATCAAATGTAAATACCTTGACCTATGGCATTTATTATTGTTATTATTGTTGCTTTGTTTTTGTTTGTATTGAATAATTGTTGTGTATTGTTACTTTATTTCAAATGTCCTCTGTGTTTAAACCGCGAAACACTTTGTTTGTCCTGTACGCGTGAGGAAATTAACAAATAAAACGGATATGATAAGCTATGATATGAAGACTCATATGGATTCTTCCAGGACTGGGCTCTGCACTCCTTCTCTTTCAAAAGATAGAAAAAGATATTTAACAATTATTTTAATATTTAAACTACTTATAATATATACTTATTATATTAAATATTTTACTTAAAACAAAACAAGGATGGCAGGATTCATATTTAAAACAATTTAGGATTTAGTTACTGCTGACTTCAACAAACATTTTTTAAAAAGCGAGTGGACACTTCCACATACAATGAATGAATATATTAGTTACTTTTTGTTTTGTTTTTTCTTCGTGAGCCTCGCAATAAATATAGTTTAAATCAATACATTTATGTTATGTTATTATTATTTTTTATTGTACATTTGAACGTGTATGATATAAACACATATATATATATATATACTGAATTAATATTCCTTGCTTATTTGCAGACTTCCTTTCACAATGTAAATAAAAAATAACGTCCATCTCGCCACTTTAACGGCTCCTGCAGAACTTCCGCATCACATGACCGCAGAAGACGGAAGTGACTGGACGCACCAGAGGAAGACGCACCGTTTCTTTTCACTCACAACATTTCAGGGGTTCGTTTGCGAAGAACCGCGCGGTCGCTGCTGCTCAGCGCGTTACGACTCGATCTAAAGAATGGCTTCAGGGTCGAGGACGACATGGACGCGTCTTTTCATCTGCGTCATCGTGTGGAACTGCGGGGTTTGTGTCGAAAATAAACGACCAAAGAAACCCAACGTCGTGTTGATACTCACCGATGACTTGGATGTCGCCATGGGGGGCCTGGTCAGTACTGATAAGACTTTAATATCATTTATTGACGTGTTTTAAGGCTTTTCCTTCCCCTTATTTCTTTTATCTTACGTTGTCAGCTGTTTTACCTTGATATATATTTATTTATATATAGATGTATGTATGTATATATATATATATATATATATATACTGTATATATATATATATATATATATATATATACTGTATATAAACTAGATTAAATTTGATCCACAATATATATATATATATATATATATATATACTGTATATAAACTACATTAAATGTGATCCACACAATATATATATATACTTTATATAAACTACATTAAATGTGATCCACACAATATATATATATATATATATATATATATATATATACTGTATATAAACTAGATTAAATGTGATCCACTCTTTCAGGAACCACATTGAAATTGAAGATGAACTCGTTGTTAAGATGAATTTATTGAGATCATTTACAGACATTTACTGATGAGTAAAAGTGAAAGTCATGCGGTCGTTAAAATACCTGCAAACCACCAGTCTTGCTAAATGTCACCAACCATTTAAATAATTTACTTTAAATCTAAATGTTTTCAGAATCCACTGGACAAAACGAAAAAGCTCATCGGCGATATGGGAATATCGTTTTCAAACGCGGTAAGTTGCTTTAGTTGCAGTAAATCTCTTGTTTTTTTTCTTTAAACTAAACCTGTATTTCTTGGTGCCGATCCGTCCTCGCAGTACGTCGCCAGCCCGCTGTGCTGCCCCAGCCGAGCCAGCATCCTGACGGGCAAGTACCCCCACAACCACCACGTCACCAACAACACGCTGGAGGGCAACTGCAGCAGCGCGGCCTGGCAGAAGGCGGAGGAGGGTCAGACCTTCCCCGCCCTGCTCAAGAACGCCGTCGGATATCAGACCTTCTTCGCGGGGAAATACCTCAACCAGGTATTGTGAGGTTTAGGTGTAGATGGTAGGAAATGTTGAGGATCAGAGGAAGTTCAGAATCATGTTGGCATTGAAGTTTATTCTCATGATAAATGGTAGGATATAAGTGAGCAAAACTATACACAGAAAATGTCAATAATAAATAAAGTTTAAATGACAGAATACTCTTATAACTCCATTACTCACTGAAAAGATGTTTCCCTATGACCGGTAGATGGTGAGACGTGAAAAAATATAATGTAATATAATACATTTTTAGTAGAAAGTGTAATTTCCTGAAATAACTTCCCCCGACGATCAATAGTTCAAGTTCTATCTCTTTTTCTCTTGACTTTTGGTCTTTGCTGCGTGTGAATCTCAGTTTTGTGTCAAGTATGTCTGCTGATTGTATTTTGAAACAGTATTTTTGTAGGACTTCATGGTCATTTTAAAAAGGAGGAAAGATATGAGATTCTACTCTGAAAATGTATCAATGTTAAAATGTACAAACTAACACAGCAGATCTATTCACTTCTTTAACAATCTGACTTAATCTGCCATGTGTTTGATACAGTACGGACATCCAGCAGCAGGTGGAGTGGAGCACGTCCCCCCTGGCTGGAGCTACTGGGTCGGACTGGTAAGAAATACATTTTTTAAAATTTGTGTATTTTTTGTCTAATAATTGCAGAATCATGGTATGAAACCAGAAAAAAATGTACTGTAAAAAAAAAAAAGTGCCTCACAGGACTGCTTTCCACTTTAACAATAATTCATTGATTTACCTTTATTGATCCCACATTTGGTAGATTTTAGTATTTCACAAAAAAAAGATTAAACGTTTATAAAACATTATGTTAAGACATGCAGCACTCATTAATAATAAAATATATATATATATTTATAATAATTAAAAAAAACAAATACAGTTATACTAATGATAAAGTGTATATTTATAATAATAGAAAAAAAATACAATAATACTAATGTAGATAATCTTTCATTGAAACCCTTTGTCTGAAATAATTTCTATAAATGACCAGAAATACAATTTAATAAAGTTATCAATGCTAGAAAAAATTCTAAATAACTAGTAAATGAGAAACCTGAGATGGAATTTATATCTAATATCTCCACCCGGCCCGGGGTCTGTCCTGTGGTCTTATCCTGAATAACCCCTACAGAAAAAGGGAGTTGAACACATGATTTTTTTCCCCCCTATCTTTGAAACATGGCCTGGTTCTGCTTCCTCGTCTGTACTGGTGTTAGACTTTGATGCCTCCTGAATCCTGGTGGTAAATATAATTGTTAAAATTACTTTTATAGCAATTTTCGGAGAGTGCTTAACATGATTTAAAAAAAAAAAATCAGATTCACAGCGAAAGACGAAAACAATGGAATATTAAGGGACTCTTTGAAACTCACACACTCGTGTATAAAGGCACAGCCCACATACTTTTGAGGACCTGGTGCTATCAAGGGGACGCCCATGTATGGAGCAAGATCTGGTGCAACCAGAATGCCTTCTATTCATGACCCAGATCATGTCCTGAGTGTGGAGAAACGATTTATTTTAAAGCTAGACAATGTAAACAAAGTATTAAGTATATTTAAATAGTAATAAAAAGAAAAAGAATGTCCTTAAATAAATGGATTAGAGCAAAGTTTTTCAGCAGCCTTCAGGTCAGCAGGGAGTCGGATCCACGGATGGAGGCTGTGACCCTGGAATCAATTCATATACGAGTACTTTAAAGGCCTGTGGAGGCTCTGGGAGGGTTTTTCTGGCAAAAACAAATCACATAAATAACCAGTACTAAATCTGTTAAGAGCTTTATAAACCCAAGACGTTAAAACTAAGACATTAAATGGACGGAATATGAGCAACTTTCTAGTCCCTGAGCCACAGTTGGCATCTAATCCCAGCCAACAATCATGTCTCAAACTTTACAGATGATTAAAAGATGACTTGAGAAGCAAGATTTTACTTTTAACTGAGGGCTATAAAATTTCTTAATCAAAGAATTGAATTTGCAAACCTTCAGGTCTATAGAAGGAAATCGGTGACATCAGAATATTGAATGGTTGAATTTAACGTTATAATTTTATTAAAATGTTGTTGTTTTGAGTATTGGATTATTTTTGAAATGATTAAAATGCAATCATTTGTATATTTAAAGGTTTTTAATAATCTAATTTGTTTATTTTCAAAATGTATGATTTTTCTTTTTGCACATATCTTGATATTATAATTAAATAATTTAAAAAAAATACATTTTCTTAATTCAATTAAATGTATAACCTTTTAAATTCAATATAAAACACATTTTAAAATTGAAGTTAAAGACTACAAATAAAAAAAGACTGGATTTAGAATTTGTTTAAATTAGTAGAATACGAATTTTAACCTCTGTAAAAAAAAAAAAACGAACAACATGTAATTAAATGATAAAATATTTAAAAAAATAATTAATTTGATCATTTAAATAAAACATAAAAATTCTATGTTAAATGTATTTAATTCTATAAGACAACATGTTTTGAATTCAAATATTCAGAACAGTAATTCAATTGTTAAAAAAATTAGAATTTTTTTTTATTTTTCAAATTCAACCCTTCCATATTCTGATGACTCCTTTATTACTCATCACAGTGGTTATAATTTAGCTTTAGTCTTTGTATGAACTCCTTCCTCTGAGCTCATCACATAACAGACACATGTGTTGACCTTAGACTCACTGAAGGTCCGACACTGACGTGAGAAGGTCCCATGAGCTCTCGCTCCTGGTTTCTGCTGACTGAGCAAACACTGGCGTCTGGTCTCATGACTGGACCGGAGTGTCACAACACATGAGGTCAGACCCAGGAGTTCAGTCGCTGAGTTCACCTCAAACACGACAAGAACGCTGCCGGACTGTTGTCATGTTTGTCTGAGCCACGAGCCGCGACTGGATCTTGTTATCTTTGCCAAGAAATGTGTCTGTTTATCAAACAAAAACAAACTAAAAGTAAACGGAAGTTTATGAAATGTCATCGCCGTGTCTGATAAAAGTGCACGTCCATATTTTTGCTCTTTAATTATGAGGTATTTCACTATTTTCTGTTAAACATTGCATAAAAATCCCAGCAAACCTCAAGTGCTTGTGTGTTTCAGGAGAAAAACTCTAAATACTACAACTACAGTCTGTCTGTGAACGGGAAGAGAGAAAAACATGGAACGGACTACAGCAAGGATTACCTGACGGACGTGCTGGTAAAATACTCTGTTCCTTATTTTATCGACGTTGTTTTGCAATGACATTATGTGTTTGTTAAAGGATTGTACATTCTTTTTTCATTTGTTGTCACTTAAAAAGTATTTTTATTCAATATAAACAAGCAAATGAACGTTCTGCTTGAATTTAGCATCCTTAGCATGTCAGCCATCTTGTAAGGATGTATATCATTTTTTTAAATAATTAAATTAAATAATTTCTAGATTGAAATTGAAATGTGTTTATTTTTATTTAATACATATAGTGTGACATTTTATTTACAATCATTCAATAATAAATGTTCCAAATATAATGTTTATTGATTAGTAGCCTTTTAAATTCAATATTAAATTGGTGTAATATTGCCACTAGAATGAAAAATTAGATTAAAAAGCCTATGGATTTAAAAAAAATATTGAATTTAGAAGAAGAAAAAAAATGTGTGGAATTGGTTTCAAATTCTATGGCTACAAAAAATGCATTCATTTTGAAAAAATGAATTTAAAATTGTCTTTATTTAATTATTAAAACGAAAACAAATCACCCTGTTGATATAAAAATGATTTCAATCAAATATTTAAAAATAATTAAATGCTTAGGAAAAAATAAACATTTCAATAAAAAAGTTAAAAATTCAACCATTTTATATATATTTTTTATAATTTATAGTATTTTTTGCAGATTGAAATGACTTATTGTTAATGTTTACTGGGAAAAACTGGGGGGTTCTTTTGTTCCTAATTACCATGTGGTTATTTATTTGAAGAGTTGTTACTGTGGTGCAGAATGAACAGCTTCTTATGTATGTGGTTAGAAAGAGTTGGTGTTCAGAGCCATCAACACCATTTAAATGCTCACAGACATGTGGAAATACTCGGCACATTGCTGCCATTTCATCTGTGCCTGATAAAGTAGTATTCATTTGAGTTAAACGACATTTTATACCTTCCAGGCCAACATGTCGGTGGGGTTCCTCCAGAACAAGATCAAGAACCAGCCCTTCTTCATGATGGTGTCCACCCCGGCGCCGCACTCGCCCTGGACGTCGGCGCCTCAGTACCAGCAGCGCTTCAACACCACCAAGGCGCCCAGAAACCCCAACTTCAACATCCACGGCAAAGTAGGAGCCGATCCAAAAACCTTGTTCAAAACATCTGCAGCAGAAGTCTCACACCAGTCTCTTGTCAGGACAAACACTGGCTCATCCGACAGGCCAAGACGCCCATGAGCAACTCCTCGGTGCAGTTCCTGGACGACGCCTTCAGGAAGAGGTTTTTTTTATTTTCAAGGTCAAACGACTCGTTGTTGATGGTGTCAGAGGTCAGACCAGGTTTTCTACCCGTCAAGGTGGCAGACGCTGCTGTCCGTGGACGACCTGGTGGAGAAGATCGTGAAGGGGTTAGAGGTCAGCGGCGAACTGGACGACACCTACGTCTTCTTCACCTCGGACAACGGCTACCACACAGGTGTGGAAACGCAGATCAACATCAACTCGTAGTTTTGAACAAAATGTTTTTGTTTTTCCCCTTTCAAGGTCAGTTCTCTCTTCCCATGGACAAGAGGCAGCTCTACGAGTTCGACATCCGAGTTCCTCTCATGGTCAGAGGGCCGAGTATCAAACCCAACCAGACCAGCAAGGTTCAAACTTTTTTTGTATCAAGTAGTGACGAGGCTTCATGAAACAGCTGGTGAGGTATCATGATACAGTGGCTTTATTTTGAGAGACCACTAGATGGCACTCTCTGCTTTATAGTCTTTGACTCTGAACTGAAACTGACAGTGCCATCTAGTGGTCTAAATGAAGACACTGTATCATGATGCCTCACCAGCTGTTTCATGAAGCTTCATCCATACGTCACCATTGTCAAGCATCACGGAGCTTCTGGGTAAACGGTGAAATGATGGCGTTTCAGATGTTGGTGGCGAACGTGGACCTCGGGCCGACCATCCTCGACATCGCCGGCTTCAACGTCAATAAAACCAAGATGGATGGAACGTCTTTTCTACCCGTCATGGTCAGACAAACTTTCACTGTATTTGATGTTAACGTTACCTTTCATGAACAAGTTAAACATACACTAGAATAGGGTGTTACACTAAATCACACAAGGGAAGGAATTGAGCGATGCAAGTCACAGGACAAAAAAATATCTCTACCTAACTTTCTTTGACGTTTAATCGATCGATGTTGTCTTTTAATTAGTGGAAGCTTTATTTATCTTTGTGTTTGTTTTCTACAAACAATTCTATTACTACAATGTCAGTTTCACTGTCATTGGAAGTAGGGATGTGTGTCGGCAATAATATCGCGATACAGGTTCATTCATACGATCAGTACTTACTGTAATTTACAGACCACATGAGTCGTAACTGCTTTAATTTGTTTTGAAAAAAATATGTCCAAACATCAGCTTTAAAAGTGGCTGGAGTCGTCAACTTTATCCTCTCGTCCTCAGTCATCCTTAGGATTTCATTGTTCCTTTAGTTGTGTAGGATGTAATATGCTGCCATCTATTGGCCAGAAGTTGAATTGCAAACACAAAAATAAACAAATGCTGTGAATATTTGTAAAATAAAACGTATATTTATAATTAAGATACAAACACTGAATTCAGTTCATTGAAATATAAACCAAGAAAGAACTATAATGAAAGAAAAGTATTTGATATAGTGATGTTGATTGTGGAAAATATCATATCCATGTCAATATTTTCTTACACCTCTATCGAGATAAGAAAAATTGTATATAATAATAAAAAAAATCAATACAGTGCTGTTACACTGCAATACAGTATTGTTTTGTGAATAGAAGAAGAAAAGAATGTATATGTATATTTGTAGACAAGTCTTCATTTAATTTTTTTCTTTACCTAAAACAATGTACTTTATAGGTCATAAAATTAACTGGATTTTTGCTCAAAGTGACTCTTAAAAGTGACAAACCTGGTTCCGACAGGAGGGCAAAGTGAACAGCAGCAGTTGGAGGACGGACATCCTGGTGGAGTACGAGGGAGAAGGAAGCAACACCTCGGACCCGGCCTGCCCCCTGCTGGGTCCAGGGGTGTCGGTACGTCCTTCAAATCTCTTGAGGAACAAACTTCACTTTACAGAGACTAAAACATTTGGTTTGTTATTTCTAGGAGTGTTTCCCTGACTGTGTTTGCGAGGACTCGTATAACAACACGTACGCTTGTGTTCGCACCGTCGCCACCTCTGTTAACCTCCAGTACTGCGAGTTTGATGATGACGAGGTACATTGTTGTTAATACTGGCTCTCTGGCGCCATCGCGTGTTCAAATGAAACCACGTCCCTCCTGCAGGTGTTCGTCGAGGTCTACAACATCACCGCGGATCCTTTCCAGCTGACCAACATTGCCAAGTCCATCGACCAGGAGGTCCTGGAGAAGATGAACCACAGACTGATGATGCTGCAGTCGTGCTCAGGACAGTCTTGTAGGACCCCTGGGGTTTACGACAGAAGGTACTTTTCAGCAAGATAACAGAGTTATGAATCGTTTTTAACTGAAGATAAGTTGTTTTTTTTTGATGCGAGCACGAGTCCACATGTCACGCAAATATCTGTTCAACTCAGATACTAATAATCTCCTAAATTATTTAAAACAAATGTGTTTAGTGAAAACTTTAAAACTCAAAATTTTTTGTCTTGAAGATTCAATAAAGTCTTCTGTAAATTTTATTCCAAAGATTTTATCATTTGATTTTAAAAAAGAAAAAATAAAGGAAATTTGAAATTAATTTGATCATTTTTCACAAAAAAATTCTATTTCCCTGATGGTACATATTAAGCAATTTTGGTGATCACAAGTGAGCCTGTTTTTAGTAAATAATATATTATTTAAAATCAAATTCAGAGGAAGCCGGTTTGAAAACGGGTTCACAACCTGTAAGAAATATAAATGAACACTTCGGTAAAGTAACATGATGTTGTATTCATGAGTTCACGTCATCGTGTTTATTTGTTTAGTTACATTAATAAATGCATTATATTACTAAAGTGTTGGGTGGGTGTAGAAATGCTAAGCTAACAATAGAAGCGGACATTTAATTTAAACTAAATAATTAATAAAATAAGTACATAAAAAACACCATTTAGCAACATTGAAAAAACTTTATATGTAGCAGATTAAAATACAATCAAGATTTAGGGGGAATTAAGTGTCACAGTAATGACTGAAATATTAAAAAAGTTAACATTAGCTGATGTTTAAAGAGAAAGTAAATTAAAACGAAGACATTTCTGAACCTTTGATTATTTAATAACAAACAAGAAATTAAGTCGTTCACTGGTCAGCATCTAAAATAGTTTATCAAGAAAAATGAAAAAGCTACTCAAAATCCATTTCAATAATTAACTGAAGCTTTCGCAGTCAAGTATGAAGAAATATTAGTTTTTTTGGGACAAATCCAACATCATATTGAAGATTTGCATTTAATTGAAATAAACTGCAGTGTAGGTGTTTGCATCTTATAATAAATTGTTTCTTGATAATTCTTTAATTCTTTAGAAACATTTAGATTCAAGTACTTATTCAAAAAAGTAAAGTCATTATAAATTCAATGGGATCCTCTGTTTGCAGTCAGAGCGACACATTTGTCATGTCGGAATAATTCCGACTGACTTTTCTCTCATTTTGTTCCCGCAGGTATAAATTTGACCCTCGCCAGATGTTCAGCATCAACAGCTGGAGGCTCGGCAGGATCAGACAGACGTTGAAGTAGAAAGTCTATGTTTTGTTTTCAGCCTTTTTTCTGCTGCTGTTGCCTTGATTTAGGGGAAAGCCAGACCCGTCATGGGGGAGAGAAGGAGATGTATTTAGGGGAATTGTTGCCATGGCGATGGAGGCTCGGCAGTCTGGTTTGACTAAGAAGCCAGATTGTCGCAGACTCACCTGTGTAAGCTGTTCATTCAAAATGTCTGCTCTATGTTCTCTTCAAGTCCTAGAAATATCAGGAAGAGCCTAAATCTTTTATGCACATCATGAAATGGAATCACTGCCTCGACGGACTTTGGTGCATTGAGGTCTCCACACGGGACGAGTTGAACAAAGCACAGTCTAGTCATTGCTAATGTTTTTATTGACATCATTTAAAGACAAACTATCAACAAATGCCTCTAGTTTCACTAGTTCTGGAAAAACGTTTGTACTATTGCAACATAAAATACATAAAATATATATTTTTAAACATTCGCCTTTAGAAGACATTTCCAAAACAACATTTTTCCAGAAACAATATTGTAAAGTAATGGCTATTTTTACATAAATTGTTTTATTTATTAGGACAACATTTGGTTAAAAAAGAAGCACTAAAAGTTTAAGGTTTACTACAAAATGTGTACTTTAAAAATGTGTCAGTTTTTTTTTTAATTGTCACCAATTTGTTTCCAATTAAAATGTATTAAGATCAATTAAATTAACATTATCGGGTAGTTTTAAAATAATCAAATAATAAATGACATGCTAATGTTAATGTAACAGTTATCAATTAAATAATTGAAGATAGAAAAAATAATGACTTATTGGTAATAAAGAATAAAGGTTAAAAGCAGTGAGGATATTAAAAATAAATGAATAAAACTGAATGAATTAAGATACAAGACAAAGTTAAAAGCATTTGTTGTAGAAATAACATATACATTACATTATACAATAATCCTAAATTTTTTTCTAGAAGTAACCGCCCATGATGTTTTTTTTTTGTGTGTGTGTGTGTATAAAATGCCTTTAATGCGGTGCCTTAACCCCAATATTGAACAGGGTCGCGCAACATGTGATGATAATCCAGAGATGAGTTGTGCGTTCGATCTCAATGCACCAAAACATCTCTTCAACAAAGCCAAAGTAAACACAATTTTTTCAACATATCTCTTGAAACATGTTTACAATAGAATCATTCAAACACTTTTTCTTTTTTTTGTTGCATTTCTCTGCTTTTACTAAACAAGCAGAAGCTTGTGTTAATCGTTTGATTGATTCAGTGGTACAATCAAAGGGAAAATTAAATAGTTACACAACACGTTTCAAAGCACCTTTTATCAGACAGTGTCTTTCCTTTATCTTTATGCAATTACACATATTTAATTTCACTTCGGTGAGAAGTTTAGGGATGAGTTGAAAGTCCATAATATAACAAATGAGTAGAAAACTTAGATCAACTGTGAATTATTTTCCGACGGGGATGAAGTTAAAACTTGCGTTTCCTCGTCTTCTTCTTTTGAACACAAACCGCTTCTTTTTTTTTTTTTTCTTGTCAGTTTGTGGCAATATTTAAGTTTCATGTGAGATTCAAGTTTTTTGATTTTTGTTTGTTTAAGAAGCAACTCTGGACTTATGCACTTTCTGATTGTATCGATGATGAAGAAAAAATGTGATTGTTTATGTGTCCAAATAAATTCTTTTGATGTGAACCAGGATTATATTTGTTTTTGATCTGGACCGAGAGCCTGGAAGTAGATCAGTGCCACAAGAATATGGAGCAGTTGAATTAAAAAAGTTTTTTAATGTTTTCTTGAAGTATTTTATATTTTGTTTAACAATTTTACTTAAAAAAATTGTATATTTTTTTAATGTATAGCCTTTTAAATTCAATATAAAAATGTATATGTCAACCAACACTTTTATATTGAAAGGCTACAAATTCAAATATATTGCGTTTATAAAACTTATTTTTGAAAGATTAGAATCAAAATACCAAACAGTTTCTTTTTCATCATTTAGAAAATATTCGATTTTCTTTATTCAATTATTTATAATAAATTAACCTTTAATAAAGCAATTATTTAAATAAACATTATTTTAAGTCAACATTAAATTATGATATAATTAATACATTTAATTATTCTGATGCCACTCATATACTTCCATAAGAATGCTAAAAAAAACAGTATTAAACCGAATAAAAATATAAAGAAAATACATAATGCATTTGTGATTAAAGTAATCCAGTAAAACTTTATTGAATAATTATCTCAGTACATGAACTTCAGACTACAACTATAAATGCTGATGAAGGAAATTAAAAAAGAAACGTTTGTTTTCATCATAAGAAGATGATTTAAAAACGTCAGTGTCATCGTTAAATATTTTATTAAAAACATTATTTCAATATATCTGCACACCAGTCAATAATGTTGCTAAACACTGTGAAAGAAATAACTATTTACAAAAAAAAAGGTAAGAATTTAACGAGAGGTAGTTATGGATGAGTTCATCACATTTGTAATTGTAAATTCTAAACGATTAAACATTCAGTCATTAAAATAACATTTGACCTTCAGGTCAGACAGTTGAGGCGAATGACTCAAGAGTCCGGTTTACGAATCAAAAGAAGAGGATCCTACTGTCAGCGTCTCCCATCATGCACTTTGCTCCTGGATGACGGGCAGGAACGGCAGGTCGGTGCTGCCCAGGTATGTTCTTCCTCTGTGCTGGAAGACGTCGCTGACGGCCCACGTGAGCCGGCCCTCCGGGTCATGAAGAGACCCGACCAGTTCCCCATCCAGACCCAACTCCAGCACCAGAGCGTACTTAGGCAGCAGGATGCTGTACCAGCTCAACGGAACCACCTGGAAATGATGTCATAAATGTAAACTGAACCTCAAAAGCAACACTTTATTTCCGGGTGAACTAGTTCTTAGTCAGTCTATGGTTCACTGAAGATACATTGAAGCCATTTTCATGAGAACCCGTCTGTCTTTTCCCACACTTTCATGCCAGCTAGACACACACACACACACACACTAGTGTGTGAAAGAGTGCTGATTTCACACCATTTTGCTACAGGAAGCTGCTGGCAGGAAGAATGTTTCTTTTTTTTTATTGACATAATGAGTGTTCCAGATCACTCACACTTAAAAACAATTTTAGTGAATACAGTGAGAAGAGGATCTTTGAATTTAAAACCTCAAAAAGTGCATATTCTTTAATAAAAATTGTATTTTCTTTTTACATTTTTGACATTCCAAAATGAAGACTTTCTGCTCAAAAATGTTGTTAATGATTCTGTTTCGGTTCTGTCTTGCAAAAAAATAATTAAAAAATAAATACCCTAGAGCCGAGTGATATTAGCTACATGCTAACGCTTAGCTAGCTTACATGTGGCTATGCAAGGGTTTTAAAAAAGAAGGAGAAATGCTTTAATAAAGTCGGGTCAAATTGTTAATTTACCTGGTCTGTGGTTGTATAGCAAACCAAAGGTAATGCTAAAATAAAATAAACGCAGCTTCCCTCAAACTTACAGCAGATACTTTGCTAAAACGTTAGCAACTTAGCTAAAACGGTTAGCAACTTAGCTAAAACGGTTAGCACGTAGCTAACCGTTTAAGCTAGCTGTCTCAGAAAAAGTACAATATTCGTCTAAATCAGTGAGCTTTTCATTAAATGATATGCAATTCAATGTTACTAAATATAGTTTGCAACTTTTCATGTTTTAAAACAAACTAACTAACAGTTAGCACATTTTGTTTACCTTGTATTCTGGATGCTACATGATAGCAACGGTGGCAGAAAAGTGCAGTTTAATACTTAATATTAGAAGAAAAAATTCTTATAAAATCAAATTGCTGTTAGAAGTAAATAAACAACTTGATTATTTTTATTAAAATATATTAGAAACGTAATGTATACAAAAAAAAGGTAGTTTTTTGTGAAAAATAATACTGTTCCAACACAAACCTTGGCTAGCAAGCGTTTGACTGCAGGGTACGGAGCGATCATGTCCAGGAATGGAGGGAAGAGTTTCCTGAAGCGAGGCGTGGTGATCCCCACCAGGAACGTGCCGTGGTCACTGAGCCGGATGTTGTCGGGGTAACCGACCATGTTGTCCATCAACACCTCTTTGGTTCCTGCTTTGGAGCCTTTGAGCCAAAACCTTCAATGAATTAAGTGACAACTAGTTTGGTTCAGAGTTTAACTTGTAGAGTCATGAAGAAGAAGAAAGTACCTGAGGATGCGTCCGATGCTGGTCTCCGCCAGCAGCAGGAAGCTTTCATCGGGCGACAGGGCGATGCCGTTGGGCATGTACAGAGAGTCCAGGAGAACCTTCACACTTCCTGTCCGAGGGTCGAAGCTCAGCAATCGACCGAGGCTGTTCAGCTCGATGACCTGGAGCGTCAGAGGGTCAATAAAGTCATGATCGTCACCCAGAATAAACACTTTGGTCCGATTGAGTTTATTACACTTAGTTATACTTAAAAACAAAAGGTGTATAATAAATGTAGTAGAATAAGAATCACATCATACAAATGATCACATAACAAACAATGTTCACCTGACATGAATTCATAATGACATTACATACATAATGATCACATGACACACAAATGGTTCACTTAAGGGATCACATGACATATATCATTTTCACATGACATTAATGATCACACGACAAACGCATTGATAATTTAAATAATCACATGAAACACAACGATCAATTAAATTACATGCAAAATGTTCATATGAAATTGATGATCATATGACACACACACATTAATCACTTAGATGATAACATGACACACACATTGATCACTTATATGATCACGACATACAAAATGTTCATATGACAGTGATGACCACATGACACACACAAATTGATCACATAGATGATCACATGACATGCATAGTGTTCATATGATATTGATGATCACATGACATACATAATGTTAATATGATATATTAATGACCACATGACACACACACTGATCACTTATATGATCAAATGGCATGCATAATATTTAAATGACATTGACGATCACATGACACACACATTGATCACTAAGATGAACACATGACACACACATTGATATCTAAGATGAACACATGACGTGATCCACAAGAAGTCTGAGATCCAAGAATCAGTGTCTGTGACACAGGTCAGCACAGGTTAGATCTCAGTAAGTAGAATCTCTCTCTAACCTCCAGTTTGACGTGTCTCCGGCCCCAGCGACTGGACGAGTCGGTGAAGTAAATGGTTCCGTCCTCAGAGGAGATCTCCAGGCCGTTCAGGAAGGCGAACGGAACACCACCCGCACCTGACGTAGACCCACAAGAGTTGAAACGAGGCCGGACATGATCCGCCCAACTTGAAGAAAACCTTGTGAATTGGACAGCAGCAGAGTTTTGTCTCCGGTTCGGGGGTCGACGCTGTGGAGCCCGATGTACGAATCCACCACGATCAGTTGACCTCCACGGTCCAAACGGACACCGTGAGGTCGACCACAGACGGGCTCGTAATCCGTACTACTGCCTAAACACACACATTTAGAATCTTAAATCAGTTTTTCTGTTAAGAAATACAACTAGAGGTGCTGATCCTCATCTTTTTAACTGGTTTAGAAAGAGACAAACCACATTCAGGGAGGTTCTGGCCCATCTGAGTGATGAAGGTGAGACTGTCATCGGGTCCAATCTTCCACAACTTCCCGTCCACCGTCCCCGTGTAAATGTTTCCTGACAAATACCACAGAAGAAGAGATGACCATGACCAAACCTACCGTGTTTACTTCTTGTTTGATTTGACTGAACTCACCCTCCTCGTCTGCAGTGAAGGATTCTGGTCCGTGTAGTTTGTCATTGAACAGTCTTCGTCCGACCTGCAGACGAGTGTTGGGGGCCAGAGGACCCTCCATGGCGGGAGGTGGTCCTTTGAGTCTGGAAGAAGAAATAGTGAGAGTATAAGTTTGTTGTGTTTTTTAAACTGAGGAGAAATAAATAATCTACTGAATGCTATACTTGGCAGCTTAGCTAGTTATAGTCTTTCTGGAAGACATGAATGTTTCAAAATATTTCAATGCATTAATTCTATGAAGTTATATATATATATATATGATATGCCATTGAATGGTTCAATTTGTTCTTTTATTTTTTTTAATTGTATTATTAAAATGTTGTTTTTTTATTAAGGATTTCATTATTTTGTTGAATAATTGAATTAAATATGTTCTATTTTATAATAGATGTTATTATTAAATAAATAATCATTTTCTTTAAATAACTATTTGTGTTAATAATTCAAGAATACATTTTCTAAATTCAATATTTGTTAACTTTTAGGCTGAAAAAAAGCCTGTTGCAATATTATAAAAACATTTTTGTATTGAATTTGAAAGGCTACAATTAAAAGAAATAGAATTTGGAAAAGGTTTTGGATTATTGAAAATAAAGTATTAAAAGAAATGTAAAAATATTTGATTTGCATTTCAATATATATATATTGAAATATATATATATATTGTTTAAGCACATTGTGATCCTGGTCTAGAAAAGTGCTCTATAAATATAAAGTACTTACTTAATAATTCAAAATTACATTTCCTAAATTCAATATTTGTTAACTCGTAGGCTAAAAACAAGTTGGTGGCTCCATTATACCAACATTTTTATATTAAATTGAAAAGGCTACTATTAACAGAAAAAGAATTTGAATACGTTTATGAATTATTGGAAATCAAATATTAAAAGAGATGTCAAAATATTCAAATTTGAATTTCAATTGTTTTTTTTATTTTTTTTAAAAACCCAATAATTTCTATATTGAAAGAATGAAATATCATTATAAAATAATTGATTACAAATGTTCTTTAAAACATAGAGTTTGATAATCTATTTTTTTTCTGGTGGCGTTATTATACCAATATTTTATAATGAATTTACAAATATTAAGTATAATAAAAGTAAGTAAGTAAGTAAAGAAACACCCATACATGTGTGGTTTAGGGTCGATGGGAGAAGGAAGCAGATAAACTCCAGCAGCAACAGCGAGCAGAGCCGCTAACATTGACCTCGGACTCAACCTGGAGGGAAAGAAAATGAATAAACAAAAACTTTATTCACATTATCAAATGTATAATTAAAGATGGTTACATTGTTGTATACTGTACAACAATAGGTCATATTTTTAGTTAAATCAAAACTTTTATTCCCACTTAAATCGATTTGTCGTTCGAGACTTCCGATCTTCAATTAACCATGTTGCCCTAATGAACTTTGACATGTAAACAGAGTCCAGAGAAGATTAGTTCCGCTCAGCTGATTTCATAGTTGCGCCAGAAAAGAAAAGTAAAAAACAACAGAACGTTTTTCAACAAGTTTTTCTCAATTGACTTCCCTTCCTTGTTTGATCATAGTTTCTAAAATACAACTCCAATAAAGTGTCATCGTGGATGACGTCATTCTAGATCGTCGGTGTATATAAATCTGTTGCACACGGACCGTCATCAGCTACACCTGCTCGACCGAGCAGGAACCAGACTAAAATGACAAATACTGATTAAAAAAAACAAAAAAAGTTTAGAAGAATACTCCTATAAAGATATTAAATTGTTCTGACTTTTTAATCAAACATTTTAAGAAACACTTTTTTTTAAGTATCTGAACTACTTTTGGCGGCACAGACACGGCGGAAGTTCAGTCGAACCAATTGTTGCACTTTTTATAAATAATAATATTGATAATAATTATGATAATCAAACTTACATGATCGCGTTTTTGAGAAGATCTCTCTTCACTGCTCGCGGAGTAGAGACGATCTTACACTTCAAGCCAAAAGAGGAAATATGAAGATCTCACACCACTTCCGGTTTGATTTCAAAATATAATCCACTCGTGGATCACATTTATCAAAGCGAGAGATATATTATTTGTATGAGGCGCAAACTTATCAAATAGTCTACGAGAGTTGCGGATAAACTCTTACATCATATAATAAAACACACTTTTAAAACATCTCTGTCAGGATGAAGCTTTTGTTGTTAAAAGCTGCTTTACTGATTTCCGGTAATTTTGTTGTTAATAAGTCTCGCTTGATCGGCCAAGGCTGTGTGGGGGGTGTTGAGTTCAGGGTCAAACGAAGGCCAAGAGGAGGAGCTGAGCTGGAACCAAAACATAGTGGGTTAAAAAACATTGAAAACAAACCGTCTTTGAAGAATAAAAGTTGAAGTTTTGATAAAAAGTGAATCAAAAATAATATTACAATTAAAAAATGCCAGATGATAAAACCAAAGACGACAAATTGATTTTTAATTCATTTTAATAGTTCAGCCGCTGTAAGTGTGAAAAGATACATTTCTAACGATTCAAAGTGAATCAAACATCCACGACATCTGCGACAGGAAGCCGAATAAAAACATCAACGTGACACAGAGAAGGCACCGCAGACGTCGTCGGACCTGGAGCAGAACTATGGCTTCTGGGTTGTGTCGTGGCGGGAGAACCTAATGTTGTTCAGCTCCAGAAATGTTATCTTTAGTCAACACAGTTGAGGAAATGTCATCGAGAACGATCACAGCAGAAGATCTTTGGCATCGAATACTGACGTGAAACTGATCTCAAACCAGTTGAGACTCATCTGGAGAAGTGGGATCAACTACCTTAGATGTGATTTTATTAAAGGTTTAACATGTACTTGTTTAGTCTCTATGTGTCACTTAAAGACTTCAATAAAATATATATATATATATATATATATAAAATAAGTAATAATTCTTAAATCAACTGCTTAATTTTGGGATAAAACCACAAAATATTATTATAAAATACACCTATTTGGATTAATACATTTCAAGAATGTCTTAAAATATAACGACAATACAAGAAAAATATGATATAGATATAATATGAATCCCAGTTTAAAGTAAGTTACTATAATAATAACAATTCTAATGGAAAAAATAAATATAGTTAAAAGGTGTAAAATGCGACTTTTACTACATATAAATTCCAAATTAGCCAAATATATATTATGAAAAATGTCTTAAAGTTTTTAAAAGTAATTTTTCAGTACAATTGGAAAACGCTCCTATTCTATTGCATCTTAAATGATTATAGCAACACTTTAAGATTCTAGGTTTAAATTGACCAAAGAAAAAAAAGTATCTACTATCTGTTGACACCAAAAAAAACAAGGATTGAAAATAGCCAAAAATAATCATTAAGGCAAAAACAATTTTAAAAAAAATGTAGCAGATACGTCCAAGAACAAGGTTTAGTTCAATTTTCACAGATCACCGCTTCATTGATAGATCAGACACTTCCAATCGACTCCAGGAACAAGCGGTGGAAAAAAAAACAAAAAAAACAGAAAGCATCAACACAGACATAAAGTTCACAGTTTTCAGCGGTATCACAAAAACAAAAAAAAAAAAGCTTTAAAATGAACACAAACTCGAAAGGTATCCAGATCGGACAACGTCAAAATAAACAGTATCAATGAAAACCCGTCTTCCCTGAATTAAAAGAGATAAAGTGCCCAAAATAAAAAATAAAGAACTCGAAAACATATGTTGATACAACAGGTTTGTACAGGTTAATACATCTCTAGGTGTCCGTCGGAACGGTTTCCGTGGCAACCGTCAGACGAGCACGGAAACGGCTTGTTTATCGAAGGTAGCGACAAAAAAGAATTATCAGTATCAGAGCAAATTAATCATTTCGTGAACTTGAATAATTGGGTTTGTTTAATCCTTAAGTTCGTTTTTTAATTAAAAAAGGTGTTGAAAAACAACCCTATAACGAAAAACTTGGTTAAATAATAATTTGACATGTAAAGCAACCTTTAAAAAATACCCAAAAATCGATTCTAATGCCCCTTTTGCCTTCTTAAGTCATTTCTTTGCTTTCCAGTGTTTGTGCAACTGCTTTAACCTCATACAAGACTAAACCTCTTCATCACATTTGATCAAAACAGCTTTGGTTTAGGACGAAAACATTTTTAGAAAAGGACACACGCAACTGTTGTCCACTAGAGGGCAGTATTGTAGAGATGGCACCGTCGGTTGTACGTCATTCAGTACCTTTCCCCGTTTATTTGATTGTCTTATCTTTTAAAACATAACATCCTTCTTGTCGTCTGATCTACACACGTTTACTCTAAAAGTAATGGATCTACGTTCAACTTTGGTTCAACCTTCCATTCCAGCTCCAGCTCCATGTTTCCGC
Organism: Callionymus lyra; assembly: GCF_982586985.1. Classification (NCBI taxonomy): domain Eukaryota; kingdom Metazoa; phylum Chordata; class Actinopteri; order Syngnathiformes; family Callionymidae; genus Callionymus; species Callionymus lyra. Next base: position 13,862,572 of record NC_141820.1, read on the forward strand.
TCAAACAAAAGACCAGAAATCGACGAAAAGTTCAAAAGAATCCCGAACTTTTCAATCCGTCCCTGCAGCTGCGGACAATAGTGCTGAGCTCTCGCGCCGACTTCCTGCTTTCAATACCAACACAAAAACCCTCTCCAAAGATTAAGATAAAAAACAAATGTTTTTCTTTCCTTTTCTCAACTTCCTCGTCACCTCTCTCAACTTACTTCAACCCTTTTCTTTCTTTCTACACTTGCCTCAACAAATCTCTCGTGGAACATCCAAACCGTCCATATAACTGCACATATCTTTACAATAAAAAATAATTTATGAAGTGATTTAAGCAGCCTATGCTAAGCTTGGTCTCCTCAGGTACTGACCACTGCATATGTTCCACAGATTCTAATTGATTTTCTAATTTAGGACTGATTTTTTGATGAATTAAACTTGATGAAAATGGTCCAGTTGGAGTTTGGTGTCAGGTTGTTCGACAATAAAATAAGACTTTCCTGCTTAAAAAATAAAAGCTCCACCCATATAAATTAAAGAAAGATATGTACAGACCTAATAAACAAGATAAATAAAGTATGGCCTCCAGTCGTCGCCGTGGATACGGTGAAGGGCCAAAAACTTTGGCACACTTTGGATCTTTGGTGTGAGAAGTCCACGGAAGTTCTTCTTTCGCTTCTCTCCGAGTGTCCTCGACCTCGCCGAGGCAACCGTCCTCTAGGAGGCGCTAGTCCACGACAACAGAGTGCGAGTCTTTAGGAAGGAGGTTTGGCGAGCGACAGCGCCTCCTGCAGTCTCTGGCGGTACGACTCGTATCTCCGAAGCACCGCCACCCGCTGCTCCTCCTCCTCCTTGTCCAGGATCCTCAGGAAGTTCCTCAGCTCTGGGATGGAGAAGGCGTCCCACTGTAGGGGGGAGAGGAAGGTTAGAGGTCAGGTCTTTGCTCGTTTATTTTCAAAATAAAAGATTAGGAATGTACATGTTCAATGATAAGATTTAATGTAGCCCTCTGTTTTTGTAACTCCCCATCACTATTAACTAGTGATGTGTTGATGAGGCTTCATGAAACAGTTGATGAGGTATCATGATACAGTGTCTTCATTTTGAATGACCACTAGATGTCAGTCTTTGCTCTATAATATTTGACTCTAAAACCTGGCACCATCTAGTGGTCTGTCAAAATGAAGACACTGTATCATGATACCTCATCAATTGTTTCATGAAGCCTCATCAATACATCACTTCTCTTAACCAGAAACATCAATAATATGACAATATCGTGACTTTTATTTTAGAGGAAACAGAAAACTGACATCGACTTATTATTAACACATAAAACTGACAACACCAAGCTATTGTTGTTTTTTTTCGTTTTTGGGGTTAACACATGAAACGAAATGGTTAATTACATGTATAATTATTACTAAAAGAAATACCTTTAAAAAAATTTAAAAAAACTTAAAGGTTTTTGCTCTTCATCTTTGTATTTTAAAGCCTCATATGGAAACGGTGACTTTTAAAACACAGTTTGTGTGGCACAAAATCAAATACTTTACAAAAAATGTCATTAAACACAAACTCCAAAACACTTCTATGTTTATGTGCAGCTGGTTAACCTCGACTACATATTAGACACAAAGGAAAAATAAATAAATCAAAAAGTTTTAAAACATTTGTTCATTAGGGTTAATCATGAACGGGTTTCAAAATAAAAGTATTTTCTTGTACTAGTGTTTATTGTTGTCTATATATATTAATCATGACTATTCTATTTTATACATTATAATTGTGATTATGTTTATGTATAACATATGTTTATGTTTATGTTATTATTAATTACAACTGCAATCATTGCATTTATTATTTTTATTATTTTTAATATGTTTACTGTACGTCTCAATAATGTTAAACATACAAACAAATTATATTAAGAACTGCTGAAATACTAAAATGCTCCCGATGTTGGGAGAATAAATGTATATTAATCAAAAAAATCAATTAATCTCAACAAAATATTATTATCTCTGAGCTTCTGTCCTGTAAAGAAGAAAATATAAAGTTTTATTAAACAAGTTTTAACGTGTATTTTAATATATATTTTAATAAACAAAACAATCTCAGGAGAGCTAGAGGAAATGAGAGATAGATAGATAAAAACTTCATTACCATGACTTCTCCGGTCTGCTGCTCCCGGAGGACGAAGCTGAGCGTGTCGTTGTCAGGTCCGGCCACCAGACGCAGGAACAGCGGCTGCTCGCCGTCGGCCAGTTTGCACACATAGACTGCAGAGACACATGGTCGTCAGGAAACACGACTCAAAACTTTCCATGCTTGTCACGTGACGCTTGTTTTTAACGCTGGAACTTGAGTGACGGGTTTATAAATGCAGATGTAAACTGTGAGTGACTTGTGTCTAGACCATCTTTTATTAGCAGCGTCGTCTCTTAGAGTGTCTTCATCAACTTTCTCATGAGACTGCAGCGACGTTTAAGTCTTCAGTGATGAAGAACATGGACTATAACGTTTTAAAATAAAGTGTTTTTCTACATGAGATATGTTTATGTACGGATCGTTTTTTTTAATATAATATCAGTAGATTTTATTGACCAAGACCAGATGAAAAAATTCCTTCATAACCAAGACTATATAAAATAAATAGATAAAACAATTAAATGTCAAATAAAATCAATGAAAAAGTGTTTAATATTCAAATAAATTCAACTTTGATTATGATTTTTATCCTGCAGGCTTTGAAAGCAAAAGACTTATATATCTATATAAATCGCTATATCTGCTAATAGTGATGTGTGGATGAGGCTTCATGAAACAGTTGATGAGGTATCATGATACAGTGTCTTCATTTTGAAAGAACACTAGATGTCCCTCTTTGATTTATTATCTTTGGCTAAGATTTCCTAATTAAGTTAAACCTGACATAATTTTCAAACAGAGAGTGACTGATGTGTGATGTTTCAAAAAGAAGACACTGTATCATGATACCTCATCAACTGTTTCATGAAGCCTCGTCGACACATCCCTCACCAAATGTACATAGAAGATTGAACAATCCCAAAATGAATGAATAATAAATTTAAATAATCGTGATTTCAATGTTTATCCAAACGGTTCACATTGAAATATAATCCGATTGTCAAACCAGGATGTGCAAGAAAACCAGTCAACATTTTTTTAAATATAAATAAGCTACTACAACTTGCATTTTGTTCTACATTTGCACTTTGTTCTGTTTTTTTTTTAAACTATCGTCTGCTGTGAACTGGAAACCCAATTTCCCAAAGGGGAGGTATTAATAAAGTCATTCTATATCTATAAACATATAAAATATATATAAATATATATAATTTTATACTTATTTAACTTGTATCTTTGTGAGCTAACGAAACAAACGTCTCTGCGTGTAAAGAGGTCAAGTTTTGACTGGAAATACTAAAGACAGGTTTGACGCCTCTCTCTCCTCGCAGCAGCTGTCGACTTACAGTATTTATATTCAAATTCCAGGGCTTAGTGTTGATAGTGGGGAGACCCCGGTGGCATCCGAGCAACATGAGCCCCACCAGAAATACACACACACACACACTAACACATATCCTGATCACACACGGGTACGTTCAGTGAAAATACTCTTACCCTGCTCCTCTCGCCGGTAGCGCTTGTACAGAGCATACTTGGCTGGATTGTCTGCCACCGTGAACTTGTTGAGCAGAGCCACGATCACCTGAACACACACCACACGTTTGGGGATTAAAGATGGAACATTTTCCACGACTGTGATGAACTGAATCTGTTCTTTTATTCTCTTATATGGTCCTTGTTCATTCTGACACTCTTAATTTCCCTCTTTTATTCTTCTTTTCATGTTTTTCCCATCCTTTTATCTTCTTCTCCATCATCTTTCATTCCTTACTATTTCCTTCTTTTCCATGTAAACTCTCATTTCTATTCACCCTTGTATCACTCTTGAACTTAGCTGTTTGTGTTCCTCTCGCTCTGTGTTTGATGATCTACTGACTCCTTCAAGAAACATCTTAAGAAGTTTTTATTTGTTCAGACTTTTCCTTGATTTTCTGAGACTCCTGTTGTGTTATCAGTTTTATCTTGACCTTTAAAGTATATACTTTATTGAATATTGTTTTGATTGTTTAAGCGCTTTGTGACCCTGGTCTGGAAAAGCGCTATACAAATACAAATTTCTTACTTACTACAGCCTCTTGATTGACCATTTTGAATAATACATTTGCTTTCAAAGAGCCAAAACTTAAAGCTGAGTGGTTAATATTTATACATTTATTTCCTCATCTTTCTTCTGATGGGGTTCCCTCCTCTCGTATTTCTTCCCCCCTTTCTATTATCCAACACAGACATGGAAAAAGTGTGGCCCAAGGGCCCTTTATCTGTATTCATATGGCCCTCATAAGGTCAAAGATCATGAAAAACAACAACATTTCATTCTTTCACTGATCCCATTTTATGTTACTTAAACAACAACTTAAAAAAACATTATTTTTTGTATATTTATCTCGATTGATAGAATTTTTTTGGACATGTGTAGCTCATTTATGTCGTCCATTACAATTTCATCAGTCATCTTCAAGTCTTTTCTTAAACCACAGTATATGATGTTAACCCAGAGGAAATCTATGGATCACTGACCTAATGATTAAAGACATAAATGACCAATCATTGTATCATTAATCATCCTCGAGTCACTGCATGGAAGCGAGAACATTAAACGACTTGTTCCTCCTTTGATGTGGGTCGACAGGTGTGTGATGTGGGTTGACAGGTGTGCGTGTGTGTGTGAGATAAGACGCACCTGTCGGACCGTGTTGGTGGAGCTGATGTGAAGCGTGTTGGTGACGCCTCGGGGCAGATAAAAAGCCTCCCCCATCTTGGCCCCGGCCCCTCCCTTGGGGGCCCCCTTCACGGTCACCGGCCTCCTCAGGTCCATCTGGACTTTGATGAACCCCGTGTACACGCCCGTCGCGCCCTGAAGCGAGACACAGAGTTAAACACACTAGTCTAGTGTTGCTGCACATGAAGGAAAAAAAACTTGTAACAGAGATAAGACGTTTATAATCTTAAAGATATTTCCTTGTCGAGCATTCGTGAGTTTTTTATAGCGTCTCACTTATTCACTCGTCCTTGTTGGAAGAATCCACGAAACATTAGACTCAACTCTCAGGCTTAAACGCTTCTTGAGCTTCATGACAAGGACACGTCGTAAAGTTATTTTTATGTTTAAAAAAAATCAAAGTTCAGTAAGCAAACAGATTAACGCCTCATTTTAAGTAACTATTGCTACAAGAAACATCTTAAGACATTTTTATTCTTGCAGGCTTTTCCTTGATTTTCTGAGTCTTTTGTGTTTGTCTCAGTGTTGTCTTGAGCTTTTAAGTATTTATTTTATTGGGTATTTTTTGATTGTTTAAGAGCTTTGTGACCCTGGTCTTGAAAAGCTCTCTATAAATACTAATCACTTACTTACTTACAACAATTTATATGTTAAAAAGCTCAGAATATACTGTAGCTGACCTAGCATAAGTAGCATGATATGCTAGTTTTTCAATTAACTATACAATTAACCAACTCTTGCAAGTTTAGAATTACGCTAGCTCAAGTGCTATTGTAGCTAAAATGAAGAAAAACACTAAAATAAAGCACATTTTATTTTGGTATTTTTATCATCCCTAAGTATAGCTTGGTGAAGTTAACTGTTTTCAGTATTTATTGTCCTTCAATACGAATTGAAAGAGTAGTGAACAAAAATAAACATTTTACATCTGATGCTATGTTAGCCGTTTTGCTACTCTAGCTATCAGCTTGATAGAAATGGACATGAATTGTTTAGAGGAAAAGAAACAAACGTGTGAGTTAATTAAATACCAAACTTAACTACTAAAACAAACTACTTGACCAAATAATGTGTTCAGAATAAAAGTAAAATTCACTTTCATTTGGCGGCGCCGAGTTAGCTTGTCTTTGGTCACACCATCTAGCGGCCGGATGTTTAATTGTAACCAATTTTTTAAATAGTAAGTAAGTTGTTTTTTTGTAATAAACAGATTCTGAAAAATAACTCTAAACTCTAAAAAAATGATAAAAGTCAATATAGTGCTGTTAAATATTGACACAGTATTGTATTTATATGATATTTATGCAAGTAAAGGACGTTAATATTTCCTTACAGCCTTAGTTTCATAACAATAATACAAATAATAAAAATAAATTTTATATAAACACATTAAAATTAATAAAAAGCAGCAGCAAATAAACGTTGATATTGGCAGTAAAGGTGGAGAAAATGAGATCAGGAGTTAAAGAAGTTTCAAAACAGACGAGTGTTTAGTTTAGACTGAACATAAACATGGATTGCACTCTTGCCTTTGACTCACACCGACCCACTTAAAGTCTATTTGGCTTCATCTACATGACAACCAGAGCAAAGATAAGAAAAACACACAAGCGATGCTGATGATCCTGTCGGAACTTCATCAGGACGTGGTTTTTCCATTATTAAAATAAACTAATTTGGGAAGATGGGATCGTGGGTCGAGGAGACGGTTGACGGGCAGATGGTCTCGGACAGACGAAGAGGAACTATAATCTAATTTATCTCTAAGAGTTTGTGTGTATGTGTGTTGAACAGCACACAAAAGCAGGTTGTGGATTCAGTGGATGAAACGGTTCAAAGCAAAAATGGTAAGTAAAGTGACACTGCAGGTCATTGGGGTCAATTTGTATTTTTTGGTATCCATTCCAGTGTTTTTTTCAACTTACCAGCGTCATTTTAAGCAGGTCTTTGGTCCGACAGTTGTACTGCTCAATCTTCTGCCGGATTTCCTCCGTGCTGAACTCTGTGCGTAGTTTTTTCTCCTTCTCCACATCCTTGAAAGAGAAAGTGAAAAAGACGTGGTCAGAAAACAACCCGGTTATTCTTCACGCTCGCGGCGGGACAACGTGCGCCCTTCATCTGATAACAACCGAAGATAATCGTCACATGTTCTTAAACCGTTTGAAATACTCTTTTATTGCAAGTATTTTTAACAGTGAGGATTTTAAAAGATAATATATTTACTATACATCTTGTTAGTTATATGTAGAGCAGCACAGTTGAACGCAAAGACTCTCAAAAAAGATTGTATAACTGTTCAAAAATAACTTTTTTTTCACTTTAATACGTTATTCCACAAACACAGATCGCTGATGTCATACCTTTGTCAAGTTACCAAAACCAAATATTATCCATTTAAATACAATTATAGCTAAAGCTATGAGCTAACGACAGCACAGAACTTAATCTGTACCATTAATATTAGTGACATTTTAATTGAACGGCAAGAGAATAAAACGCTCAAAAAGTCACATTCAGGGCAAATATTGTGAATATTTAAATCATTTACCTTCATAAACTAGAGAAGAGAAGATTCAGCAGGAGTGAAGCAGCATAAAAAAAAGTACTAGTACTCGACTGCTCAAGGGGACCACAAAGCATGATGGTACATTTATTAAGCTCCGCCTACATCCCATGCATGAAGAGGCAAATAGTACACACACTGTAATATATGGTTCAATGTGTGTACAAACAACAGAATGACCACCTAAAGCGGTGCCAGCCGGGCTGTGAGGCTCACCCTGGAGGGTCAGCACATGACCGACCACCTTCCTAATCAGTGCGTGTCCCATGGTGAGCAACTGACTTCTAACTTTAGAAACTGGAATCCTCCTGCGGGAGCGCGACGTCCAGAGAATCTTCCTTTAACTGTGAAATTCACGTGCGACTTTAAATAATAATTATTTGCCAAATACATTGGCATTTAAATCATGTAATACAAAGACATTTTTGTGTGCAATGTACTCTTTCTATAAGCTATAAACTTGTAAACTACTCATAATAATTTGATTTTTAAAACATTTATATACAATTAACATGTAGAGTGATTGTTTATTTTTGTGTTGCAATTAAACTTGCGGCTGCTAGATGGCAGCAGTCATTACCTCCTCCGCAGCTAAATGACACAATGAAATACTGCGATATCCCACCAATGACTGAGGACAAGAGGATACAGTGGCTTCAAGCAGCTTTTTAAAGCTGATCTTTCCACATGTTTTGGTTTCAAATAAATGACAGTTATGGCTTCGTCAAGAGTCATGTACTCAAATGAAGTACTCGACAATACTGCAAATATATCCTTGTTCCTACAGTAGCAATATATTGTATCGTTGCTCCTGTATCATGATACACATCGTATCACCAAACTATGAGGTATCATTGATACAGTGTTTCAGTTTTGACAGACAACTAACTGTAGACATCACTCCAAGTTAAAAATGATGCTAGGTCTCATTGAATTAGTAGATCAGAGCCAAATATTGTAAAGCAAACGGTGCCATCTAGTGGTGTTATCATCATTTGTGAAGCCTCATCAACCCAGCACTAGTTTTTAGCTTAGCCAGCTTTAAAATAGTAAGTCATACTGAAATTTAACATCTAAATGAAGCAATGATTTGTCATCCCTTTGCTCTATTTTATACAAATAAAAAATGACTTTGATGTGTGTCAGACAAAAAACAAAAAGCAACCCAATTTTCTGAATCAATGGATTAATTTTTTCTACTGCTCACTATTCACTTATCAACTCAAACTTCTACCCAATTAATATTTAAATTCTGTACTCGTGATGATCGGTTCTTAAAAAGACGTGCAATAAAACAAGGTCTCGCAGAGGTTTGTAGTTTGAGTGGTGTCTGAGCTTACATGGGCATGGAGCTGCTGATCTCTGGACTAGTAAATCCTCAACACTCGCACAGGGAGGATTTTAAAGACATCACGAACACCCTTATATGGACCGCGAGCAAGGTATTAATGCAGCAAACACACTCTCAACTTCCCTAATGAGAGAGAGAAATGTTTCTCATTCCATCCGTGTCATTTGACACCTTAGTAACATTAGTTGTTTTTGTTTTGTTTTGTGTTTTAAAGATACTAATAACTGTTTAATTGTCACAATGATTGTCATTTGTAGAAAAAAACTCTGTATTTTTGTCACAGATTTCTTTGGTAGGTATTCATTCACCTCAGTAGTTGTGCCACTATCTGGGACTTCTATAACCACCTGACCAGGATGACTAACCAAAGCTGGTTTGCCAGGAAGTGACAGGTAAGTAGATTAGCCTCAACAGCCACAACAGGCTTAAGAAAACATCTTGTGTACAGGAAGTGTCTCGGCTCAACCTTTGATAGGACTATTTGTTGATGATCGATTATTCTCCCTTTTTCAATTACATCTCTAGTAAGTATCACCAATATGTTTTAATGCTAGCATAAAAAACACAAAAAATAACAACCGACAGACCTCGAAGATGTTCGACAAGGTGAATGAAAATATAAAGTAATAAAAAATAATCTAAATAACCTTTTTTTTTTATACCCTTTCACTTTCAGTTTGGACAACTTTTATCAGTTTCTTTTTATTGATTTTCTGATAGCGTGCTTTGATGGACTGCCAGTATTATAAATGTTATCTGGAGACAAACAATGATAGATAGAGGTAGAGGGATAGTTCACCCGAAATTCAAATTTCAATCATTTTCTACTCATGTCGACTAATAGTGTTTTCAGAGCAAACCGTACCTTTTTAAAATTTGGGAGGAAATGTATGTCCATATTACCAATGTCATTATTTCCAAAAAGTAACAGATTACTCAGAAAATAATCCCAAACCTTGGTCGACACGAGGGCGAGTATAAAAAGAGTGAATTTTGGTTGAACTATCACATAAAGAAACATCATGAACCCTAAACTATGTTGTGATGTATTCCATAAATATCTGACGATGTGTAAATTTGGTCTTTGCTTGGCCAACACCTGAGCATGACTCTGACGAAAAGTTTTTTGGGGTTTTTTTTATTGTAATTTTTGTGTTAATATTTGACCCCAGACACTTATGCTACGTCAAGGCTCAAAAAAGGATGACCTAGCGATCACGGAGATGGAGGCCAGGATTGCGAGGGTTTAAAAAGGGACACGGATAAGATCTGAGAATGCAAAACAAAGGAGAAGCCGAGCCCTGCGGAGCCTGTAACGCAATGAGGTCATGGTTTTATTTTGAGAGCAAAAGCCGATCGCCGAAGATCAACAACAAGTGAGGCTGAAGTGCCGAGACAGAGACACGCTTGAAATAAACTCCTGGAGCTCTGTGAGAATCTTCTACTGGTCAACTGGATCTGCAGGAGGTCAAACTATTGTTGGACAAACATCACACTTGTGAGAAGCATCTGAAGAGAAAACATCGACAGTAGAAACACTATAATAATCGTGAGCTTCAGGTCAACAGAATATAAACTAAACTCAATCAGTTCGACTCTACAGCGTACTTTCACTTCTCGCCCCTCTTGCTCTCCGGTTACTTCCTGTGGAGTCCATGGGGGAAGTAAAGATTGACCACACCTTTCCTCCTGACATTCTTTGCACTAATGGTTACGACACAAAACACACACATGGGAGAACACACACCTTTCCTCTCCCCTCCACAGCAGCAGAGTAGACGTTGCATTATGGAGTAAAAACACAAGTACATAAAATATATTTCCTAATTATTTATGAACAGGGTGATACATTGTCAGCACTAGGGGCGAGTATTGACAAGAATCTGGCGATATGATACTCATCACGATACACAGAAACGATACGATATATTGCAATATATTGTGATACGTTTGGAAAAAGTACTTGACTCTGATGTTGCGGAATTTATAGACCGCACGACTCTTGACTCTGATATTAGTTTCGAAAACAAAACATGTTGAGACATCGGCTTTAAGAGCTGCAGAAGTGAACTGTATCCTCTCATCCTCAGTCATTGCCGGAGTTGTATATCGTTCCCTTTAACGGCTGAGGAAGTAATGACTGCGACAAAAAAAAAAAGAATAAAAAAATAAAACGGATGAGGTATTTGTACGTTATTTGTGTATTATAAAAATTGAATCGCTTTATTTTGGATACACTTTATTGCAATATAAACCTATGATAAAAAAAATAACCATGATATAAATAACACATGATTCAAAAGCCATATATATAAATAAACAGTTTTCCAGTTAGAAAGTGCTGTTGAACATAAATATGGTATTGAAAAAGAAAATATTTAAGTGTATCAACACTGAAATTATATCCCATGTCATCCAGCAACATCCCTTTTATTCACTTGCTACGAGAAGGAAAAAGTGTGAGACGATGAAACCAGAGCGAAGCCGACAGACTAAACAAGGAGAGCCGCACAGAGCGACGAGAATCAAAATTGCCGAGTCTTGTTCACGGAGGGAGGATCGCGGGACAAACGGTTATGGTTCAAAGTCCTGCGAGTGCCTTTGTTAATCACACAAGGAGGCTCTGTGGCGGGACCACCCGGGGAACTTCAGCGTCTACATCATCATGGACCGAGGAGATGGGAAGATAAAACAATACAATAAACAGCTGTTTTTTTGACAGCAATGGAGGTTTGTGCTCCGTTCCCAAGGCTGGGAGGTTGCAGGTTTAAATCTAGCTTCAGGCAACTCTGGGATATGCACTGTGGGGGGTTTTAAGCAATATTTGCTATAATTTGGAAAATAAATATTGGCACATTTTCTCTAAGGACAAACAATATGTTATACGACTGGTTGGAATTCACCCAACAACCCTAAGACACAAGCACATAGAGCTAAAAAAAAAACTAGCTAATCATCCACATAGACAAGTAGCTTCAGAAGCAAACGGTTAATAACTTATTTTATTACAATTTGTTTAACTCAACTTTTGACACTCAACAATCTGTCATGGGAAAGTGTGGCCCGTGGTCCACACATGTACCCTTTGACTGCATTTATGTGGCCGTTGTGATGTCAAAGATCATGTAGAAACTAACAATTTGAGTATTTATTTATAGAATTAATTACTTGTCTCTTAATATCTTGCATCAGTTTTGGTTTAAATAAAAAGGTAACATATAAAATACAATAAAATAATGATTTCAGTATATTAACCTCATTTTTTATATTTATATACTTTTTGTTTCTGCCAATTCCTTTTTTTGCTTAATGGCCCCCTTAATACAGCCACTGGGGCCCCTGGGCAAAATTTGGTTGCCTACCACTGCTGAACATGATCCTTTGATTTTTGATGAGATTGTTTCACATTTTTATCCCCCAAAAAATAGCTATAAGCAGAATCTAACGCGCCGTAGAGTTTATGTCATCAAATTTCATGTTTATTATGAAAACGTTCCGCAATAATCATCGAGTCGAATCAGTTAAATCCAACTGAATGATGAAGCTTAACCTTGATAGTATCTTAACCATCTTGTTTATCTTAAACGGGATTCAACCATATCCCACATTCAGGTCTACCCTGATTTCCTGAGTTCACACACACACACACACACACACACACACACACACACACACACACACACACACACACACACACACACACACACACACACACACACACACACACACACACACACACACACACACACACACACACACACACACACACACACACACACACACACACACACACACACACACACACACACACACACGAGCTTCTGTGGTTTGACTTGCAAAAATATTGAGCAACTGAACCAGTGAGGTGGTTTTGCTGATGAATGTTTGTGTAGAAGTGAGTGGGCTGGTGTGGGCTGAGATTGTGAAATTCTATGATCCGACTCTTTAGGAGTCGACGCCGGGGTCGACGCCAGGGTCGGGCGTCGATCCAACAATAAGTCAGGATTGCTGAGTGTTTCCCCTTCACCAGCTAGATTTGCACTTTTCTGCAGCAATTTTGGTGAAACTTTCTTCATAAAACTTTCCACCCGTGAATTAAGAGAGACTGTAACACCATCATGAACGTGACTAACAACATAAACAATACGCTCATTGTCATAAACACACGTTACAATAAGTGGGTGATGATGATGAAGGAAGAGCCGCAGAGATAACAACAAGTTACACAAGAATTTCCATGAGTCAGACATTAAGAAACACAACAGTGAACAAATCTTCATCGACTACATTCAAACGATCACATTATTCATGTAATATAGAGCATTTTTGTCTCTTGTGCTTTGACTTCACCATTTTATTTTGTTAATGCATGAACATTTACAACTTATTGACACTATGTGGTCAATGTTTGTGAAGGTCCAGTTAATTGGACGAGTCGCCTGAAGGTAAGAAAATTAATCAATGGACCACTTTATTTATTGTAAGGTCCTATCGAGTCGGAGCACTTCAGTTGATTTAATTGGATCCACCAGCCGTCAATAAAAACAGCTGATTTAGTTTTTCCGAGATCTTTCTTGTTTCATTAACCCTTGTGTTATCTCAGGGTCCAGGTGACCTGAAGGCCATCCCACCACTGCATAAGTATTTCTGGAAGCAAGGGAGGTCGTTCACCTTGACACAACCTATTCGTTTTCAGGCCTTCGGGTCACTTGGACACTGAGATAACACAAGGGTTAAAGACAGACATTAAAAATACAAGAACCCGTACAAAAGGGTCCTTCTTAAATATATAAAGGTTTTTTAAAAGTATATCCTCTCTGTTAATTCCATCCATTTTACAAAAGTTTATTGGCAAGTATCTGGTGATATGATACATATTACGATACAGGATCAGCGATACATTATATTGTGATACCGTAGTAACAAGGATATATTTGTAGTATTGTCGAGTACTTGACTCTGCTGTTGGAGAATTTACAGACCACATGACTCTTGACGAAATCATAACTGATTTCATTTGTTTTGAAACCAAAATATGTCCAAACATCAGCTTTAAAAACTGCTGGAGTCCACTATATCCTCTCGTCCTCAGTCATCGCCGGTACCACGCAGGATTTTATTGTTCCTTTATTTGCAGAGGACGTAATGACTGATGCCATCCAAGTTTGATTGCAACACAAATATGAACAAACACCATGATATATTGCATATTAATTGTAAATTTAAAATCCAATTATTTATTTAACCATAATAGAACTATGACAAAAAATTAAATATGATTTAAAGGCAAATTAATTAGAAATACATCTAAACTGTATATCGATAAACTGTGTTGAATACCATGACAGTAATGTAAAAAAAGTATATCAGTATTTTCCTACACCAGCATGTAGAAATATAGTCAGTGCAGTGAAGAGAGTAGCACAGATGTGTCGATCACAACACAAGCTCTACAAAGAAACCAAGAGGATGTGAAAAGCAGGCCAGTCTTTGTGTCGACTGATGGCAGCAAACAAATAAAACAACATACGTGTTCTCTCTGAGATCTTCAGTGTCACAACCCTTCACCTTTCTCTCTCACCTTTCCACATTCCATCACAAGCTAGCCAAAACAAGAGTGCTATCTAGAAGGCCAGACAGTAGAGCTACGCTCGACTTGACGTGGAAACTCCCCGAGTCAGAACAAATCTCTTCTACCATCTAATAACACACACGGATGAAGCGACTGCGAGTGAACACGTGTCATTACATGCTGGCCTAACATTAGGTATGATGAGAGGGACGAGCAGAATACCTTCTGGATGACTCTAATGTTTTTCCGACAATACTTTGACGACGCTGCTGATGGAACTCTGGCACGGTTGACTTCAACATACCTGCTGTCAATGTGAGCATCTTCAGAGTCGATACATAAACTGCTTCACAGCAGGATTAATCCTCCATCGTTCAAGCTGTTATCATAAGTGTTCCTCAAAACCCTTGTTTTTTTTTTTATCCCTCGATGGATCCATTTTTACTCAACCATGCTTTTTGTACAAATATTTTCTTATACATCATGATAGACATGCAATACTTTTACCATTGTAACATATTTTTTTATTTCATAATGTACTGCAACAATGGAACCAATGGAATTGAGTGATTGCTCTTTACAGGTAATGTAATAAGAAGGTAGCACCTAACTAAATAAAAATAGAATAATAAAAATATGAATACTTATCAAACAGCCACTAATACTTTTTTTCTATTATGGATATTTTATGATTTTACTGTTTAATAAAAAACATAAAATAGCCATATTATATATATATATATATATATATATATATATATATATATATATATACACACACACGCATATATACTGCACGACATATCGAAAAGAAATATCGATATCGCGATATTGGTACGTGCGATATGCATATCGAAAACATGTGCACTTCGACCGATCAGTTCTTTTAAGTCAATTTGTACTTCTATGTCTCGTTGTCGTTTACATCTCAGTCCGTCTATGAGCTGTATGGCGCAGCTTGCTAGGCTCGGTTGCTATGGCGACGCATGTACTTCTTCTATTTTTTTTTTACTTGAGTTTATTTTGATATGTATTTTTATTTTTACATTAAGTTATTAAATATATTGCAACCAACATTACCATGTCTCATAGTTTAACATTTTAAAGTTGAATAGTTTATTCATCCATCTAATAAAAAGGTGAAACATTGCACTACTATATTGATAAGTTTTAATGATTTTCACAATAGTAATTATAAAAAAAGAGCAGTTGGAATTTAAAGCATGTTCAAATTGTACAATATTCAAGATGTAAATCTAGATTTTGCAAGCAAGGACTTCAGATTGTATTTTGAAAAAACTGGTGGAAGCAGATGTTTGACAAAAAGGCTCTAAAATATATTCCAGGACTTGTTTAAAAAAGGAACAACCGATCGTTTGATCGGCCAGAACCTTCTGTTATTGGTTTTGTGTGAGCTCCTAAATAATAAATACCACGTACAAGGATCATGAGGAGTGTAATTTGTAACGTTCCTCAAGTGCTTCCTTCTGTGTGACCATCAAACGCACCAAAAATGGCTTTTTAAACACCGTCACGGGACTCTTGACTCCCAATTCTATTAGAGCTTCTTCATCGTTCAGCTGAGACTCTTACTTTCCCTTCAAACGACACACAAACCGCTTCACAGCATGTTGTGGCTGCTGAATAAAGTCGCCTGGAGACCTCGGTCCGACCAAAAGCTCTCACAGATCAGTGAGTCCACAACACGCTTCATTACTGCTCACATAAACACAAGAACAAAGTGTCTACACACACTTGTCTGCCCACTTTTTGAGGGACATGATTCAAGGTAAATCTGTGGAAGAGTCCAATACCCTTATACTAACTTTAACAGAAGAACCAAGAGATGCAATGACTATTTTATGTCTTCTATGTACTGAAATATTATATAATTTATCATCTTTCGAACTCCTTCACATTGAGATTACTACATACAGCTCAAGCTACGTTAGCATCCATCCTACTTCTGACACCAGGAGCCACAAAGATTACAACTACCTGGGTAAAATTAAATTATTGTGATTGACAGATATGGAGGAATATTATTGAATCCCTCTAAATTGTGTTTCCAGTTCACAACAGACGTAAAGCTTCATAAAAACAAGAACAAAGTTCAATAAAAAGAACAAACAAGCAGGGGATGACAAACTGCAAATGTAAAGGACATAGGTCAAAGTAAATACATAAAGAAAGGATACAAAGATTTACATAGAAGATAATTCATTATCCTTTCAGTACAATAGTCAGATCATCTGTTTTATTTGACTTAGCAATAACAAATAAAAACAGTCCATATAGCATTTACACATGTTAACTAGCACATGGACAGCACACACCTCTGCCAAGGTTCTCATTTAATATTTCTAAAAAAGAAACAAGGTAAATAAATCTACTTTTTGATTCAAAAATCTTATGAAGACGAGGCCACAAAAGACATTACTGAGAGTTGAAAATTGTACTCGGTCTCATTAAGAAATGCCTAAAAATATTTTGAATGACAATTAACTTTATTATTCACTACAGTAACAAGTGCAAGATTTACTCAAGTTATATTAATATATAATAGGATTTCTTGTTTACTGTGTAGATAGGACCTTATAACCTACAAACTGTTCTAAATAACGCACAAAATAAATTAGCTCCTGTACCTTGCCCTATTAATATAAATATAAATTCAAGTGATTTTACTGACAGACAGATAAAAGGCATCAAAACCATAACCTCCGTGACTTCTTAACGTGCACGACAAACGTGACCCTCATACGTCGAAGCCAACGGATTATGTCTTTGAATGTCTTCTCGCTTTGTGACCTCGTAACCTGAAGCTACAGGTGGAGGGTTGGGATCTGCTGAGGCAGAAACAAGAGGAGGGTTTTGACGCCTCGCTCCACCAGCTGTCTTCTGCCGAAACCACTGAGAAAAGTTTGCTCGAGGGCAGCTGTTACTACTGGACTCAAGACTGTGGATTTTTCACTTGTGTATGAGAGGGACTTGGTTAACTTTAGACTTGAGTAAATTATTATTGTAAAGTTAATGGAGTCTGTCTTTTCAAATGTTAAGACCCAACAGCCAAACTCATATTCTCCATGACGCAGGCAGTTCCTTTCAAAAGGCACATTTATTGTATTATACAACAGAGCCATCTCTGCTGCTGGAGGTGTGTGTGTGTGTGTGTGTATTGTGTGTGTGTGTGTGCAACAGTCTGCTCCCCGTCCTGTTTAAAGAGATAGCCAGGGCCATGTTGTTAAGCACAATTCCATTTATGTAGCCTTTGGAAAGAGCCGAGCGTTGAGAGGTCGGACGGTAAATACAGCCTCATAAAAGCTTTATGCAACAAGTCATTAAGACCTGAACTCAAATATAAATGTGCAAAATAAACACACAAAGACTTAAAGTGCAGGAAGCATGTTGGATTTGAGTAAATATAAGTGTAGATTAAATTCTAATTGAGTAAATTGACCATACGAACTTGGTTAAACTAGTTTATTGATACCATTATATACCATTACAATTACATTATTTCGATTATTGAATGAAAATAGTTGGATATTGAATATAAAGATTTTTTTTTTTTTTTTTTTTAATAAGAAAAAAATCCAAATTAATAAAGGTTTGTATAATAGTAGTAATAATAGTGACAACATTGTTATATTGAATTGAAATGATAAACATTAAATAATTTTTAATTTAGAAAATGAAAAAATGTATTTTTTAATACGAATTAGAAACGTTTATTGCCATTGTTTTAAATAAAAAATACAGGAATTTTGTTGCGGTGTCATTACAGAATAAAATAATTAAATATTACAACACACAAAATAATGAAAAACTGAAACAAGCCAAGGCAGACATTCTGTGTCGCCTAAAGAACTATTGTTGAAGTAAAAATGCATTTATTTTAAAAATATTTAAAAAAAATGTAATCAAACCAAAGTAAAAATGATTAAATTGGATCAATCAATAACAAATTCAACATTTTCTTTTAAAATCCAACTCTTTAAAATACAACAACATTTAAATAAATAGAAAATTAAAAGTTTCAACATTTGGAAATGTTAAATTTTACCATTAAATATTCAGATGATGCTGATCTAATTCAATACTTCAATACTGGTTAACCATGTGTCATTGTTGTGAGTCAAAACACACTGGAAGTGTGACCATCAGATGGTTAATCACAATGCCAAGAACCCACAAACGCACACAAAGAGACACACTTGTTGCCTCACATGATGCCAGTGTGGCTCCTTGTTGTGGTCTCCGAGGTAACTTAATCACACAGTAAATGGAGTCTGTTGTGAAATCTCCCTCAGACTCGACAACAACAAGCAAGTGAATCAAGTTTCAAAGCCCTCGACATGGTTTGATGTGCGTGACAGAGTCGACTAATTGTCTTTAGTACGCGCGACGGCACAGATAATCCAACGATACCAGACTGGACAAGAACTGCTTGATTTTTTTTATGTATAAAACATCAAAATGTTGTGGCATAATAACAATTAAACATTTTGGTCTGGAAAATACTTTCCCAAGACGAGCTTGTTTCGTGTCGTGTTTGTCTGGAAACCACACGGACAGTCCGTGTGGCCCTGGCACGCTGGGACGACAGGACATCGGGGTGAGAACGGGCTGGAAGTGACACACAATAGAGGAGGAACCAGATTGAATCGCAGGGATCGATGGAATGACGGGTGAGGATGCAGAGGAAGGAACTCTAGAGACGGAGAATGCGGGAGAGATGAATCTCGTGCCGAACTTTTTGTCGTCAGAAAACATTCGTAAAACAATGGGGCACGAGGGTTTTATGTACAGGCTCCTCGGCTACATGAGGAAAATCAGACACTTGAATAAAGCCTCTTGACTCGAGCCACTTTTTATGACTGTGACAATTAAGTGCTTTGAAAGAAGCTCCAAGTTATTATGTCATAATGCAGTTGAAGAAGACAAACAAACCTTTGATCAATTTAAAAACCTACACGCATCATAAAATCCACATCTAAAGCCTACAACTGGAAAATTTGTTTTAATTTAAATGCATTTTCAACCATAAAATGTTTCTCAGTCCACATCCTGATTCTTAAATGTACTTTTCTGTCTCAAAATACTCATTTTAATTCACGCATCTTTAGGGGATCTGTACACAGGTAGTGAAGGATGTATTTAACAATCACAATTTTAGTGGTAAGTAAACATACTGATCTTTAAGTAGCCGTCATCTGAGTCCAAATCTCAACAGCTTATGCCGACTATGCATAAAAAAGCAGAAAATTATTAGGAATGTTATTCGATTTTCCGAACCATCAGGCTCACTGGATTATAAAACGCAATATTAATAAACGTCTTTAATTTCATAGATTAGGTTATGAGGTGCATTTGTAGTGTTGTGGAACTTTATTAACCCAGGAATAGTTTGGGTTGGCCAACATTACATACACCGTTATAGGCGAGAATATAGTTCGGATCACAAGGGTTTTGATGTGTAATAATAATCAACCTCATCCAAAGTATAACTTCGGAGTAATACCAATGCCTCATTGTGCGGCTTTAACGTTTACCAACAATTTGAAAGATCTTTCTGTGCCGTGTAACAACTTAAAATCTGTTCGATGTCAGCAAGTACAACCAGAATCAGAAAAAAATGAAAGGATTTTAAGTGCGCTTATAGTCTGGAAAATACAGTTAATTGTGGTATGAATCTGCAGTATTTCACAATATATCCATACACTATAAAATAATTATGCCTTTATACATGGCTTGTATTTGGAATAAATTAATTTTGGTCCGTTTGTCATCCTTCAAACAACTGGGAACATAGTTCTTAGTGGATAGTTCTTAGGGGTGGAGAGAAGAAGGGATGTTGAAGGTGAAAAAGAAGTAGGGTGCCCTTCGAGATAGTGACCCTGAGATACCAGAGATAAGGACACTGAAATATTACCCCTACACAGAGTGTAGGCTTAACGTGACCCTGGACCAATGTGTTTAATTGAACTATATTTAAAAATATTAGTACAAAAAGAATAGCTTGAAACAAGAAAAATAAAGAAAACGGTAGACACACAAAAGTGTTTACAAACTGAACCTACACACAGCAGGGAAACATGAGCGCATGAAGCAATATGTGTTCAAAAGGAGTTCAAAAAAAAAAAGCACACACATTACACAATGACCGTCTTTAGTTCTCTTGTAAAGACAAACACCAAAGTTCAGCCGCCCTCGCCGCTCTGCAGTCGCAAGCTCGACAGTTACGGATGGCGAGGAAATACCAGGCTCTCGTCCAGATTGACGTGTAAATAAAGCTCGGGATGAATCGCTGACACGGTGCTACGGGTCAACATTAATGCTGACAGGAAATATGGCCGTAGAATCCAAAGAGGATTTGTAGGCTGGAGATTGTCTGGAGGATTGAAGCGCTCCCAGCGTGACGAGGTTAATGCTCTTTGGTACGGTGGAGGTCCTGGCCTACGATGAGATGGCAGCAGTATGAATGAAAGATAAATATAGATACTGATACTGTAATAATATAAAATAATAATATCTACAACACAATTCATAATGCTTTGCAACAATTAAATGACACAGACGTGAATCTTGCTTGAACCACAATGGATTAACAACATTGAGTTTGTCCCAAAATACATTGAGATACAGAGTCTAAACATTTTTACTGTTAACTGTTAATATCTTGATCATTTAATTTTTATGTGTGGATATTCAACATAAATTTATACATTTTCTTAACTAAATATAAAATTGTGTTGCTTTCTTTTAAATTGCTTTTTTTATTATTTATCATACTTCTGTTGTTTTATATTTAAGTGAGTGTAAAATAAAATAATTCTATTTTTTACTTAGAATTAATTAGATATTCAGAGGATTTTACTAGCCTTTACTAGCAATTAAACTTCCGACCTCTAGTTGGCAGAACTCATTATGTCGACTAAAAACTATGAAATCCCACGAGATCCTGGGGAGGACGAGAGGATACAATAGACTCCTGCAGCTTTTAAAATTGATGTTTGGAACTATTTTGGTTTAAAAAACAAATGATAGCAGTTACGACTTCGTCAATAGTCATGTGTAAATTCTGCAACACTAGAGTCAAATACTCGGACAATACTACAACTTGTCGCCCCCCTGTACCGTGATATGCATTGTATCGCCAGATTCTCCCCACTATACACGACCAAAGGACGATAACAAGAACCAAACCCTCTTTGCATAACAGTTTCAGTTGAACAACCTCAGATGTCGTAATCGAGACCCTCCTAAAGAGTAACAACCTCTTTTTTACACTGTTGACATTCCTGCTAAAGTTCTAAGAATGATCTATAACTGCAGAGATAAGCACTCAAACAGAGTCTGAAATCCGTGTAAAAGATGAATTACCTTCCTATCTGACCTTGAGTTTACATAGTACTCAGAGTATATTATCTCATCTTTTGATTGACTTGTTAAATAAAAACTATAGATATGATGATCGTAAAGGGTCAGATAAAACAACCATGTTTAGCACTAAAGTACCTCGATACTTAATGTTGTGTAACTTTGTTAAAAGGGTAAAGATCAAACACTACTACGCACAATACTTTCCGACCACTGACCGCCCGGTCAGTAGGTCAAGAGACGAGCCCTGGACCATCCATCAGCACTGAAAGATGACAAACAATGCAAAGTAAAGCCACAGACTGGGATGAGCTGCTTTGACTGTGCACTTTGTGTTCGCAAGCTCTAGTGTCCCGGGGGTTGGGCCGGATTAACCACTTTTTTTCTGCTCCGCGAGGCACAGACTCACTGGTCAGCATGACATCCAATGACAGGGAAACCCAGCGGAGAACTCATTAAGTACTGGAGCGACGCTCGAGTACAAAAGAAGCCGTTTTGTGTCGGGAGTTAATGAACATTTGAGCAAGCTTCGGTGCCTCGCTGTCGTTTTTTCCTTTTTTTTTTTATAGTTTTCCAGTAGCTTCATGAGAACGTAATGAAAAATACCTGATCGCTGCTGGGAGACACGTTGATTAAAAGTTGTGTAATACATAATAACAACTGCTTCTGTAGAAGACACTAGAAACTAGGCAATCGGGATTGGCAACAGTATCTGCCAATACTTGCAATACTGCTGTTGTGTTGGAGATGAACAAGTGATAAAGACAACCCCAGGTTTCGAAGAATATAACTACAGTACAGAGAAGACCAAATTAAAACAAAGACAAAGATTCTGACCTTGTCTTTTTTCAAGTCATTATTCATATATTTTTTCTTGGATATAAATTGTCCTCCATGTTGCCCGTGAGCTAAACTGAGTTTGACACCCCTTACCAACCCTCCACTGGCATGTACTCAGGTATGTTGGCATCAAAATGTGAGACAGGTGGGGGGGGGGTTAATGAAGTCAGACGAGCTGGATTATAAATGGGAGCGTTCAGTTGAAACAGGTGTACATTAGTGGATGCGTGAGAAAATATCAATACACAACTATACATCGCAATATTTTTACCACGATACAGTACCAATGTATGGCTTCTTCCGCTTCCAAATCATATTTAGGCAACAGTCAATACCTCCTCTGTAACTAAAGGACCGAAATCCAGCGATATCTCCTATATGGCTGAGGACGAGAGGATACATCTGACTTCAGCAGCTTTTAAAGCCGATGTTTGGACATGTTTTGGTTTCAAAACAAATAAAGGCAGTTATGACTTCATCAAGAGTAAGTAAGTAAGTAAGTAAGTAATTAAGTAATTTTTATTTGTATAACGCTTTTCCAGACCAGGGTCACAAAGCGCTTAAACAATCAAAACAATACTCAATAAAATATACACTTTAAAGGTCAAGATAAAACTGATAACACAACAGGAGTTCCAGAAAATCAAGGAAAAGCCTGAACAAATGAAACCGTCTTAAGATGTTTCTTAAAGGAGTCAGTAGATCCATCAAGCATAGAGTAAAGTACTTTACTCTAGTAGTGCGATACTTCAACTATGTCCTTGTTCCTTCAGTATCACGATATAGCAGTTGCCCCAGTATCGTGAAATTCTTGTCAATACACACCATTATTTATTAGCAGGTTGTATCGGAATAATTGAAATTCATATGCTAAAAAACATACATAATGACGATTATGTTACACACTGGTTTAAAAGATAAAAGTCCTGTCAACTCGACAAAGCGAGTCAGTCACTTTATGGGCGCACACCCCCGCATTTTCCCTAAAAACAGGTTCCGTCTGTCACTGTAATTGCTATCGACATGTGGGAAACCACCGACTACAGACCAGCAGTCAGCGTCCCATTCCAGGTCCAGGGCAGCAGGTCACAACCCTCCTTGCAAAAAATTGTATGTAGCACATTGTGTTACCACTTGAAACGCACACTGCAATGAGGAATTAGGGGGCAGACACTAAAGGTCACAGACTATGAAATATGTCACACACACACACACACACACACAAGTGTGTCGGGAGGAATAATGGCTCAGTTCTCTTACAGTGTGTCGAGGCTTGACATGAGGAACAAAACAGCTGTGTTTGCAACTCTGTTGGTTAGTGCGTGTCTGTGTGTGTGTGTCGAACGAGGACATTTAAACTGACCCACTTTTTTCACTTCATGACAAATATTACGTTACATGTTATGGTTTGGTTGAATTCAATTAACTTTAATCTGTTTTTAAAATGAAACACAACAAACAATTTCAGAGTTGAATGCATTGTCTACGAAGAGGAAATTGTTTTTGGTCACAAGACTGAAGCTGCGGTAAAGTTTATTGGACTCAATTATTAACTTCAAATGCAAAGCGCCAGTCGAACAAATTAAAGTAAAAACTTCATACAAATCTAACGGTAGAGGGAAATTAAATGTGTAGTTTTGAACAATAAGTGGTAAAACCCAATGAAAAGACGATTATAAAAGCAACTTATCATGCAAACAGTCAAATATAAAAACAACAAAGGTGCAGAACTACAATGGGAATTATTTAGAATTAGGTTCAGACAGTATTTAGGGAAGACCCTTCATATAGATGGATATATTACTTTACTTTATTTACATAACATAGACCAGTGGTGGGCTATTATATTTTCTCAGGGGGCCCATTTTACACAGTGGCAACAGTATTACTTATAACTGTACGTTATACAACTTGAGTTTACCTTTTAAATCTGTATTAAAGCTCCCTTTTCCACAAATATAAATATTTATATATAAATATTTTCTCTTACGTCTTTTTGAGGGTCAATACATACTTTAAAAAATGACTTAAGTCCTAAAACAAAAACCCTATACTCATATTTAGAGACTAGTAATAAAGAATAGAAGTACTATGACCTCATGAGGGCCACATTAATATAGTCAAAGGGCCTCACTTTGCCCAGATCTGATCAACACTTTGCCTCATTTATATAAAATAGGTAAAGTAACATTAGTTTAAAAGGTAAATTATATTTAA
Source organism: Callionymus lyra (assembly GCF_982586985.1). Lineage (NCBI taxonomy): Eukaryota > Metazoa > Chordata > Actinopteri > Syngnathiformes > Callionymidae > Callionymus > Callionymus lyra. The sequence goes on from NC_141820.1 coordinate 13,887,359, forward strand.
AATAAAATATTTAACACCTGAAATCACCCCAAAATAACAGACCACGTGTTAAAGCAACACCTTTACACAACAGACAATAAAGATTCTCTTTTAAAATGACATCACAACGAGTGTCTTTTAAAATTAAATAACAAAAGTAAAAAGCATGTTATTTCTCATCGTCTTGATGACGTCAGTGCGCGGCGACAGATGATCGCAAAGCGACCAAATAAGTTCAAAGTTCAACAGGTGCAGTGAATCGGACATTTTAGTGGGTAAAACAGTTTTTAAAAACAAACTCACGTTGAGCTTGTACTCTGTGACTTTGCCTAAAGGTTTCTTGAAGAAGGAGGTCCTGGCAGTGAAAAAGTATTCCTCGGAGTCTTCCTCCAAGCTGCTGTAGCCACTGCTCATGGTGCTGGTCCACGTCATTGGAGGAGGAAACGTCTTGACACGAGCTCGACCGCATAAACCCCCGAAAAAATATCACCAAAAAAATAAATAAATAAATACTTTAAATTATCTTAAAACGAATGTTCCGTCTATTAGCGACTGAGTTTCCTCTTTTCAAATCGTGTCCCAAAAGTCGTCCACCTTTTTTTAACCCACGACCGGTTTAAACCTCTCCATTTTTTTAGACTTTAAAAAAGGAGGTCGAGTAGTTTAAAAGAAAGAAAGAATTAAAAGCGTTTTAAAAGGAGAAGTTATTCCAAACGTGTGTCTGTAGTAAACGTGCGGACGCTTCAACTTCCCTGTCACACAGTCACAGTCTGCCAGAGCAGCTACAGTCAAGCCCCGCCCACTGCGAGCTCTTCCCAAATGAGGACCAATGGCGGTGGTTGGACACGCCTACTACGCCATTGGACCAATCAGTTGTCAGATGTCGAGTTTAAGAGTAAAGTGTGAAGGCGTGCATTGTTTATCGTTAGATTAATACAAGATAAGATATTATAATCTTTATCACAGCAGCAAGTTTACAATAAGGATTGAACATAACAGTATTATATTTTACATATTATATACAGTATATAAATATTATTATTTTTTTTAATATTAATGTTAAATATTAAATCTATTACTATTTATTATATATATATATATATTATTTAAATTATATTTTATAATAATAATAATTTAAATATATATACATAAAAACGTTCGATTGGAGTCGGACACATTACAGAAGTGAAGGAAGAGAGTTAAAACATTTATTCATTTGTTGTGAATTACATTTATTTATGTTTTAAATATGTCAAACTACTGAAGCTGAGATTAATCAATATATATATATTTTTAAAGTTGAATATCTTGAATTGATTTTTAAATATATCTTTTTTAGAGAAAATCCGCTTTGAAGCACTTTCATCTTAGATGACTTACTTTAAATTCCCCACTTAAATTTTACAATTTTACTATCCTACCATACATGCATCCAGAACATGCTTCTGTACCTAAACATAAATAATATAAAATGGACATTTAACCATAAAAATTGCTTATAAAATATGTTTCACATCAAAATTAAATTCTAAAAAAGAAAAAAAATGCAACAATGTCTCAGAGTCAAGGTGACCCGGAGGCCCGAAAACAAATTTGTCTGTGATATCCAGGTAACTTTGACCCCGAGATAACACAAGGGTTAAAGGTGAGCGAACTCACTAACAATCGTACATCTTACTAGATATTCACGTGTGAAACTTTCACACAAAACAAGTTGCGTGTTTCCCAGCAGACGAGAGGCCGAGCCGCTCATGTATTACATATTGAAGATCAAAAAACCTCTTTTCGATGCTGCGGTGAAGCGCAGTCAACATTTATTTAACAAGCTGCTGTTGTGCATCGTAGCATGTCTGAGAAGACGCTCGTAATCCTTGAAGACACTTGGAAATGACAAAATAAACATCTGGTAGACTTTTAGGATTTTTGCTTATTCGGTCTCCTTGAGAAGGAAATCATTGTGGGAAACAAAGCTTCAGCTTGTAAATGCAGGAGCGGTTTCTTCTGTGCAGCCTTGTAAACTCTAGAAAACTCATTTTCATTTGGAGTTTTTCTAAACTCCCTGACCTTGAACTTATTAAAACTATATCAACAGTCTTTCTTTGTAGTGCTGCTGACTCACGGATGATATCACGGCTGAGTTATGAGGCATGATAACACAAAGTTTCTACTGATATTGGAACACACAAAAGCCGCTTCTATGGTTACAGTACACAATGAAAAGGCCCCGGGGGTGCAAAAGGCAGGAGCTGAACCAGGATCAGTGTTTACGCGGGCGATTGAAAAGCACACCGGCAGCGAGAACAATATCGCTCAGAATAAAATGTCAGAGGATGAGTGGCAACATGTAGCTGCAGCGCTGCGACATGAAGGCGTCTGAGGTGTCGTCACAGTACTACTGCAACAAACTTCTTTTAGAACTCAATAACAATACACAGATATAAAGATATCCATGTCAATGTTCAATTGAACTTTAAATGTTGAAACTTTCTTTTTGTAAGCATATAATTTTCTTTTTAATTAAATGATTTATATATATATATATATATATATAATATATATCATTGTATATATATACATGATTAGTTTTTTTCTAAGCCAGAGTAATTTAATTGATTAATGTCTATATTAAAAGGCTGAATTAATTAAATAATTGAATTCAATAATGTGTGCATTGTAAGGTTTAATTCGTTTTTAGTGTATAATTTATTTCAATAATTTTTATTAATTTCTATTTTTCTTTTAATTAATGGAATTTAAAAAAAGGATAATAAATAATGCTTTTTTAAATTCAATATGTTTCTATTCATATCCTTTCATATTCAATATAAAATGTTGGCTTAATAGTAAGTAAGTAATTTATATTAAACAATCAAAACAATACACAAAGCGCTCCACAAATATTACTTACTTACTTACATTAAGTATATGCTAAAAGGGTCAAGACAATGATACAAAACTGTGTAGCGAGAATTCTGACCCGCTCTAGTAGAAGAACTCACATTTCTCCAATCCTTGAATCTCGTGCCACGAGACATATATACTTAAATATTACCTAGAGCTTCCTGATCGAACTTTCAGCCAATCACGGGCAGCGCAGATGATCACGTGACCACATACAAGCGCATGATCAATTATTGAAACTAGATTATCAAACACTGTGTTAAAAAAAAAGATAATGAATTAAAAATAAAAATAAATAACGTAACCTTTCAATGTTGAAATTATTGATTTACATTTTTACAAAAAATAAAAAATTAAACAACATTTCAATTAAAAAATTCAACGTTTAAAATGAAAAAACGTTAAATTCAATATTGTGATTGAACTGATATACTTCCATATACAACAATCATAGCGATATAATGTGTAAGTGTTAGAGAATAACAGTCGAAACACCTTCAGCTTCTTCTAAAACCTCATCCTTGACTGTAAAGAGGCGACACGTGTGCCGTGAAGAGCCCACCCAGGTCAGCACTCAGGTTCAAGCTGAAGAGTGAAACTTACATCTGCGCCCCATCAAGTGTAACACACACACACACACACACACACCCCCCCCCCCCCACACACACACACACACACACACACACACACACACACACACACACACAGCTTGACGACAAACTCTCTAATTAAAAAGCACTGTGGTTAGAGAAGCAGCCAAGAGTAAAACATGAAGCCAAACCTCATCCAGCTTTTAAACCTAAACTCTGCAAGTGACAACCACCACCTGACACGTGTGTGTCAAACTCATCTGGCACATTAGGTTTGTTTTAATGTGGCCCCTTCTGCTGGTTTTCTGAAGATAAAAGTAGATCAATGCTCATGTTGGTCGTATATTAAGATGTCGGGGTTTAAGATAAGATAAGGGACGGAGCTTATAGAAGTCAATACCACAAGTAAAACAGGAATTTGTTTGGCGAAGGAGGATCAACACAGAGATATTCAAGATAAATTGAGCCTCAAAAGAATGACAAGACAACATCCAAATCACACTTCCTGTTTGGTAAATGTACATTTTGACTTGAACTTAGTCACACAAACTCTTGACACCTCTGACCCGACATAAAACCATGACATATACTTAAGTCTCTCTTGGAAATAAAAAAAGAAAGATGTAAATTTTGGCATATAATTCATATGCAAATAGAAAATGTATCTTTTTTATGTTTGTATTAATATTTGTTTACATGTACTTGATTTATTTTTTAATTTAACTTAATTATATATACATAATTAAGTTAAATGATATGCCTTTATATATATATATATATATATATATATATATATATATATATATATATATATATATATATATTTTTTTTGCCACAACTAGGAGGAAAGCAAAATTATATCAAAAGATTATTACAACTGAAAATAATAATCTATTAGCTTTTAAAATTTTAATATATGAAGAAGTCATTATAAAAATGTCTACATATAACCATATAGTAAATAATAATATCCGTTAAAAATATAATTCATCATAATAAATAAATATAATAATATAGTAAAAAATAAAAAAATAAAATCAGAAAAAAAGGTAAATATTTACTACAGCAGCAAAAAAGGTCATTTCATATGTTTGAGGTGGTGAAATGAGTTTATATATAAGTTTTACTAATGTAATGATAATAAATTCTACTGTATTATTTCTTAAATTCTATATATTTGACCAAACAAACAAAACTATAAAAGAAAGCCAAATCTTAACAGTTTGATTGACAGACAAAAAACACGTCATTGATGTTTATCTAAACATGAAATATAAAAATATTACATGTCATTAAATGTTTAAAAAATATAAAATAGGAAACTATCAATAGGGTAATAAAATGTGGAGTAAAGAAAACCAAATATTTGATGCATTTTAAACACTCAAATACTTGGAAAATCTACTCTCTACTCCCACAGTTGTATAATGAAGCGTAAGAGTTGCTGCCAACAGTGCAAACGCTCTCACGGTGGTTTGGCAGCTTCTCTCGCTTCTGGTTAAACATTTATTCTGTGGAAACGGTTGTTTGACCTGACGAGCCAGTTTTGGGAGATAAGAAGATTAAAGCGACGTGATGGTCCGCTAAAATCTTTTGTTTCCTACATGAGTGCGACAAGTACCAAACTCGTGGAGGTAAGTATAGACGTGGGCGTAGAGACGGAGATTCTCGGGTGAGCTGAGGTCAAAGGTCAGACTTAAAGGAATGCAGGTTATTCTTAACCTACACAACAGACAGAAATGCTAACAATTTCCCTCCGAGCTAACATAGATTAAAGTGCAGTTAGCTGTTAGTGTGTGCGCCGTTAACAAGAGCTCTGTTTGCACATGCACACAGGTGTGTGTTTAGAAGGTGTGTGTTGCTTCCTACAGGGGTGTGTGTTAAATTACAGGCAGAGCGAGCAGCACGACTGCTTTACAACCACTTTACAGCCGAGAACCGACAAAGAAAGAGTTTCCTCAGGGAATCAAAAGCATCACTAAAGAAACACGCTGAGTGATAGAAAATATCAACACAAGGATACTTCGCAATGTTGTTTTTTCTTCACGATATTGTTTAGATTGGTTTTTCCAAAAACCAGATACTTGATATGAAATAATTACATTTTTTTATAAATACAATTAATATGTTCTTTCATTTTTCTGTTTCAAATTAACTTCCGACCGCTTGATGGCAGGACTCCTGAACTCCAGCTACAGGAAAAATTAAATCTCCCTATCCCGGGGATGACTCAGGATGAGAGGATACAGTTGACTCCGACCCCTTTGAAAGCTGATGTTTGGACATATTTTGGTTTCAAAACAAATGAAAGCAGTTGCGACTTCGTCAAGAGTCATGTGGTCTGTAAATTCTACAGAGTCAAGTACTCAACAATACTACAGATATATACTTGTGACTAGAGTATCGCAATATTGTTGCGCCTGTATCGTGACATGTATCATACGGAACTGTGATGAGGCCATTTCTCCAGTAACGATGAAAATAGGTTTGTATTCTTTTTTTCTTGACATATTTTCTAGCAAATTTTAATTCCTGATAACAATTAAATGTATTAGTGATGTGTTGATGAGGCTTCATGAAACAGTTAATGGTGTATCATGATACAGTGTCTTCATTACAAAAGACCACTAGATGTCACTCTCTGTTTGAAAATAATGACAGGTTGTATTAAGTTTGTAAATCAAAGCCAATTATTATAAAAACTAAAGAGAGTAGATCGGAGTAAGGCAGAGAGTGCCATCTAGTGGTCTTTCAAAATAAAGACACTGTATCATGATACCTCATCAACTGTTTCACGAAGCCTCATCAACCCAACAATCATGTGTTTGGACAAATAAACAACATATATAATGGGAAAACATATCTTTAGATATATTGTGTTTAAAAAAAAAAGGTAGTTTTGTAGACTGATATGTTTTAAACACAGATATATGTAGTCAATGTTTAAATTTCCTAAAATTTCTTTTTTAGTTCTTGTAGAAGCTGAGAACAGATGAGTCAACGAACAAGCGTGCACGGCTTCAGGGCAGAGAGATGAACGTTGACGGTGATGACATGGAGACACTCGGTGTTGGATGTCTCACAGGAGCTCAGGTCTTGCCTCAGAGGCAGAGAAAACGATCCACATGAAAACTTCTTTTGTTGAACTTCACGGAGGACGTAGACCTTCTTTTCTTGCTTGCGTGTACTTGCCGTGGTTTCTCCGCGTCCTGACAGTGAAAACACGGGTGTCTGCTGATCAAAGCCAACAAGAATACCTCACCCATGATCACATGTATCCCTGGATCTCCAGCAGACCAGACGGAGCGAGGCGATGCTGGAGCGAGTTCAAACACCTTAAACTTTCCCTGCAGCTGGATCGGAATCTCCACCTCTACGAGTCGTTACACTTGAGCGCCCCCCCCCTGCTTCACACTGTACCGCAGCGTATTCAAAAGAACATATAGACCATAATAATCCCTCTGTCTTTCTGGTCCTAATGCCTGACGGTCGGGTCAGTGTGTCGTTTGGTTCTGATCAAGGGCTTGGAAAAATTGAAAGTGTGTCACAGCGACCGTGAGCTCTTATCCCCGCGGTCTCGTATCTCGGGGCCCAGATTGTCGGTGTGGACCGGAGCCAAGAAAAAAGGAAAGAAAAGGAAAAAATACACAAGTCTGTACAACATCGACGCTCGCACACGACTCACTGTTGCAGCCTGTGTTGATACTCATCTGTTTTTCTTTCTGACATCCGCCGAACTGACGAGACAAACTTCCTTTTTACATCTGTTTACATGGAGTGATCGACCACACACACCTTCAAACCACTCTCCACCTTTACAACACAAACATGTATTTTTTAAAAACTAGGATGGGTTTATACAATAAAAATTGAGAATGGAGCCATTTTAGAAAGAAAATATATCAACTTATCTGAAAATTGAATGAGCTAGTGATGTGTCGATGAGGCTTCGTGAAACAGTTGATGAGGTATCATGATACAGTGTCATCATGTTGAAAGACCACTAGATGTCCCTCTCTGCCTTACTCTGATCTACTAACTTAATGAAACCTGCAGTCATTTTCAAACAGACAGTGACATCTAGTGGTCATTAAAAATGAAGACACTGTATCATGATACCTCATCAACTGTTTCATGAAGCCTCATCAACACATCATTGGCAAAGAGTACGTTATGATTAAATGGTCCATGTACATCAAGACTAGTCAAACCTTGTTTTTAAACCAGTAAGAAAAAAGGCTCATTCAAGTTAAAAAGAAATATAGTATTTAATAAATATACTCAATATATTTAATTGTCATTGAAAACTGAGCCCAAACTATGCTATGTTCTTCAGAAAATAACTAGTTTTTTCATTTTAAAGGGCAACTAATGTGTAGATTTAAGTCATTAATTAGTATTTATCTGTTTGTACAAAGTTCTCTGTTCATTGAAATGTCTACATTAGCTAAATTATCTTAAGCCCCGCCCACTGGAAACACTTTTCTTTTTAATGGCGAAAAAATCTTGTTTACCATAACCACACCCACTCTGCTTTGATTGTTCAATAATGGAGGTTTTTCAATCACGGAAGTCTCCACCTCCACGGGACTCATTGTATAAACAAAGCGGTAGGTAAACAATTTTAAAGAGACTTACAATAACAGGGAAACTGATCTTGAATTAAGTAATAATAAAAAATATCATCAGACTTAGTGAACGACTAACATTGCCAAAACATTTTGACCCCTCGTGTGATTGAGTTTAACAGCCCTGGGTCACTTTGTCTTACAAGCATTTTGTGAACTTAATATAACTATGAACATAAAATAGACACATTTATATCATATTATTTAACATGTTATAGAAGTAATTCATTTGATTTCAAAATGTATTTTAAGAAACTCAGAAAGAACAATTGAAAAATAAAACACTTTAAGAAGTCAAAGGGCCGAATGTGGCCCCAGAATCACACTTTGCAAAGGTCTGTTCTTCTGATACTTCATTACTTCATTACTTGCTCTGTCGGCCATGTCAGGACTGGTTAGCGCCTACGTAACATGACAGTAGTCTGCTGGTGTGTAAGCAAGCTGTCGACTGGTGTCTACACCACGCAGCTGATGATGATGATGATGATGATGATGATGATGATGATGATGATGATAACGGGGGAGCTTTGTGTGTCTGACCTGCATCTGACCGACAAGCTAATCCTTCTCAATCCACAAAGATTACAGTGTTACTCACAACGGCTGCTATAATTCATGTCTCTGCTGACAAATAAAAGACAGAAAATAAGATGTTGTTTTTCCAGAGAAACACATTTTATGAGTCTGGAACGAGTCTCTCTTTTTTTTAATGCCGCACTGGAGTTTTTTTTTACGAGTTTGTTGTTGAACTGTTGAGTTACTGCTGATGTTTCAGAGCTGAGATCAAGTTGTTGAATTTATCCTGGACTGCATCTGTATCTCGCAGGAAGCCGACCGACTTCACGTAAACATGATTGGTATCGCGGTTCAACGTCCGCCGCTCCCGGAGTCACAATGGACGACTGATGAGAACGGAGGAAGAAAACCACGACAGGCAGTTTATGTTCAGGTGCAGCTGATGTTTGGATAAGAGCTGAGCATCAGATCCAGACATGTTGCTGAAGGAACGCAAGTGGCCCTGATGTGTGTCGGCAACAACAATCTTTATTCAGTAAATAGACTGATGTCTTAATCTAATCAAAGTAGAATATGAACATGTGATTTTTTTAAGAAATAAAAACGATTATTTATGCCAAATTGTAGAATTTAAATAATAAATAATGCAATATAACTATATAATAAATGCATTTAATCAACGAAAGTCACATATTCTATACAATTTTATCTTCACGTATATTTTTTATTATTTTATTTTATTTTTGTATTGATAAGAAAATGGAAAACAAAAAAATCATACTTAAAAAAAACAAAAAATAATGGCATAAAGCGAAGAAAAAAAGTGGAAAATTATGTATTTATGTACACATTAAAAATATACAAATATTATATATTCTATGTATTAAATATAAATTGTCTACAAAAACAAAGAACAGCCTGTCTTTTTCCATCCCCATCCTGGCGTTTAAGAAAGTTGTATCTATCCATCTATCAATCTATATTATCATTAAAGTAATAAAATAATGTAAAGATTTGATAAAACTTAAATGAGTTAACATAAATATTATTCGTAAGAAATACTTTTATTCTAGCAAAACATTTACATTGGTAAAATGGCAACGTATTACAAGAAAACTATTTATTTTATTGAGTATTGTTTTGATTGTTTAAGCAGTTTGTGACCCTGGTCTGGAAAAGCGCTCTATAAATACAAATTACTTACTTACTTAAAAATATATAAAATGAGGGGTAAAAAAATGTATAAATCAAGATTGAAAACTAATAACATTTAAAAATCAAGCGAATAACTATGGACACAATACTGATAGATGATTGGGTGAACTGCTAAACTGAAAAAAAAAGCATTCAAGTGAACACAAACCTGCACCAAGAAGTTAATTTCTTTTTTTTTCCTTCAAAAAATGTGTGGATCCAGATGGTAATCAAGATCAACACAATGAAGTCCATGTTCTCCATGTCCCAATGGTACAAAATATAAAAAAGATGGAAAGAGATGAAATAAAAATAAAAGTAATGTCATTTCAGTATCTACAGTCACTTGTTTTGGTCAAAGAGCTTCATGTGTATCGAGGTCTGGATCACCTTCAGATAACATCTGCTTTAATTAAAAGTTCAACCCTCTGTAAATGTCGCTCCTTTTCCTTCAGTCCACACTTTGTGTTTAAGTTTCCAGAGAACGAAACCTCTCAGCAGGTAGTTAAAGGTTCTGCACTTCACCTGGATAAGACCCTTTCAAAGACCCCTCTGTTGTCTCATCCACCTTTAATTACACAGCCAGCTCCGGGGTCAGCAGGGGGAACTTCCCGGTCAGATTCCTTGATGTTTCTTTTTTTTTTAACTTCTATGGAAACCAACCAGTCACACACTGGTGAGGATAATGCAGCAGGATCCACACACACACTCACTGAGGTAACAGCTGTTAATGAGTGACCATAAAACACACGCTAGGAAAACACATTAACATTCCAGGTTCTTCTTAAAGTGTACTTTCTTTACTATTTGACACATGGGCGGAAGCTTGTTACGTCAGGTGAGATAAGATGGAGAAGATTTAGTCTGTTAAAGGCTTATTAAATAAGAAAGTATAGAACCAACATATACTTTTATCCATTCATGGGTACACAACTTTACGATACAACATTGAAACTTTAACACTTAACACTCAAATACCATTTTGTTAATTGGTATTTACAGTGTATATTCTTATCAATAAGTATAAAAATACACAGATCCAAGACTGTGCTACTTCCTATTCTGACTTTATTTTTATTTAATATTGTTGCTTGTGCTTTAAAACATTTAACAAACAAACTTTTGACTCAAAACAAATTAAAAATTATTATTTGTTACATGAACTTATAAACTTAAATCAAAATGTTATTCCAGAAAACAGTTAAAATAAATTATCATAGAGATATTTTTATTGATTCCTATCTGTAGCTACGATGCTAACAGGCTCCATAGCTAGCCGCGCAGCAGTTAGCTCATTGAAAGGCCAGCTGTTATAAATAAACTTTAAATAAGCTCATGAAAGTAAGGAGTGATACTCTCCATTATTATTATTATATTCTTTAAATGTGTCACATTAAGTGTAGATTATCATAAAGTGACTTAAATGTATTCTACGATTAGCTTAGCATTTAAAAAAAAAAATGCTAGTTTGCTAAATTACGAAGATCTATTGATATAAAAATTTAAATTAAGGATGTTTGGTTCCATATATTTGCTGTTTCTTTAATATAATACATTTTTATATCTCAAAGGACTTTATAATATTCTTAATATTGATTTAAAGGATTTCTTTATTATAATAAATTCCTGCTAATATCTGGCAGCGATTCTTAAACTGTTAAATAAGTGAGTAAAGTAACGAAATAGTGAGTTAATGGGTCGTGGTAATGGTTTCCCATTAGAGGCGAAGAGAAGACACACAAACATTTCTCTCCATTTATCTTCCCTCACTCTGACATCTTTTGTTTTCTCTCCTCTGTTTGTCTTCCCCGGTCGGACAGGAAGTTCTTCTCTCCATCAATCAGTCGCCACCGCAGAGTTGGATGAAGATGGATTTTACGACCACGAATAAATCTCTTAAGATATGATGGAAACATCTGCTCTTGTGCGGCGAACAACAAGTTACTCTTTATTTTCATTCTTGCAGGTGAGGTAACTCACAGGTGTGTGTGTCTGTAAATCACAGGTGTGTGTGTGTGTCCGTAAATCACCAAGTGTCGACACACGAGGTTTTCTACTGACGAAGCACGTTTGTTTGAAGCTGAACACACTGACAAACACACAATAAACTACGTTGAGTTGATAAACATGGAGTAGTATTGTGTAACGACAACACTTTGATGAGCAACTGTGACTTTATGACGCATCTAAACACTCATTAGATTTTTTATTCATAACTTCCTGTGTCTTTTACCAATGAATTTCAACAGTGTTTTCTGCCCGAGGTGATCCTCACACACACACACACACTCGTGTGGTGACACACCCTGAAGCTTTCCAGTAATGTTGCACATCATTCCTCGGAAGTGATGCATGATGGGGGAGTGAGCAGCAAAGTTGGGGTCCTAGTGTTTGATCAAACCACAATGGAATTTGACACACACACCCTCTGATAACTTGTCTTACAATAGAATACTGTAACCCACCATCACAAATCATGTTTAATTCATATAAATACATGTGTTTTTAATAATAATGCTGCGATTTATTCAAGTTAAAGGCGAACAGGACGTTTGGGAGTCACAACAAAAACAAATACTTGAATGACAGCGACCAATGTGTAAGCGTGCGCCATCTAGTGTTTAAATATAATAACTACAGATAACGTCTATCTGGACCAGTGGTGGGAAATTGTATTCCTTCAGGGGCCACATTACTGAGACTGTTGTAAGGGGCCATCAAGTCAGAAGAAAGAAGAGACGAAATAAAAAGAGCTTTAATCTGATGAGAAAACTGAAAATTGAAGGTTCAATAAATAAAAAGGACATTATTCAAATTAGCTAAAGCTGTATTTCTCTTTAATGTTATATAAAAAAATATATATATATTATGTAACAAACAAAGGGAAACGGTGAAGTGTATTTATATTGGGTGTAACTTTATTGATCCTATAGGAAAATTCATTTAGGGTAGTTATGCCATGACATCGTAAAACAAAGCTAAAGTTGTTGAATAAAGTAATTTTATTGGCTAATATTCATTCAAAAAGGCTAAATAAAAGAAATAAAAGCGGGTAAAAAAAAGTCCTTAAACAACTATCTTCAATAACCTCAACGAGATCAATAATTTAATCATTTGCCATCAACATTTATACATTTATGAACTTGCTAGCAAACTATCCTCAGTGATGCTAATGCTACTCTTAGCAGTTAAAATTGTATCTTTCATTGACGAGTAGTCGTGAAAAAACCCCAGAAAATAAACTATGACAATAATTGTACGAGTAAAAATTACTGAATTCTCATGATGTGACAGTAAAACTACGAAAATTATATTTTATAAATATTTCTGATGATAAACCAATTAAAGAAAAAAATAATTTTAAATTGTTTCAAGATTTTAATTTATATGTTGTTTTTTTGTCCTTTTTTTATCCGCTCTTTTTGTGAGAATGCTTTTTGAATTATATTTCTAAATAAACTGTATTTAAAAGGGAATATTACACAATAAAAAAATGTCCCTTTGCATTATTTTTTTTATTTTTTTAAATAAAAAATATGAAATATAAAACGTTTTTCTTTAAATAAAATAAATATAAATTATATACTATGCAATAAAATTACAGTTTAAATTTATTTTAAATGTCTTTTTTTATTTTAAGCCTTCAAACCATGTTAAAGCTCCTACTATTCCTCTCTTCTTTAAACAAGATGGACGATAGATTAAAAATATATAATATAATTCAAATATAATTCAATTTCTCGCTATTACTTTACAAAACGTTCCACTCGAACCCAAAACACCACCCAAAATAAATCAAATGTTGACGTGTTGAGATGAAAATGAATTAATGTTCTTATTTGTCCAGTAGATGGCGATATTGCAAAAGCCACTTACGAGAAAACGTAAGAAGAAAGTTCCGTTTACTCACGAGTGTGCCATGGTGGTTGTTGACGTGGTCTTGGCCAGCAGGGGGCGCAGAGGGGTGACAGTCCAGGGACACTCGTTCTCGACAGGCAGCGTGACACGCGTACTTACAACCTGAGGAGGAACAACTGATCAGTTTCAACAGAAGATGAAAACAGGGAAAGAAAAAAAATATATATATATATATTATTTGTCATGCAAACTGTGTGTATTCAAATAATAGTCTGATATCAACAGTTGTGGTTTGTCCAACAAATGCAAATTCTGCTGCTGTCACTTGTTGTCAGAGGATAAAGATAGAGACACAGGTTTAAAAATAAAGACGGAATAAATTCATACTGTGTCCATAATGATGAAATAAGAGCCAAAACTATTTTTGAAAAATAGATATAAACCGGACATGACGTTGTAAAAAAAATAATAATAATTTTTACATGGTTATTTAAATAAATAAATAAAAAGTTGTGGCTACAGAAGCAGACTCGCGCTATTTTTATTCAATTTTGAGGAATTATTTATATATTTCCGCTTAAGCCATGATAAAAATATATTATTTTGAGGAAAAGCTAAAAAATCTATATTAGGCTTAAAACATTTAACATTTAAATATGAGGCTAAAGATACATATTTCATTGTATGTTGTTAAAAATTCATACACACCTATCGCAGATGTAAATAATAATAGAATATTATTTTTAATAAAAACATTGGTTTAATAAGCAACTAAAAGACAAAAAACATCAAATTAATCAATTTCTTACTTTTTCTAATTCATTTTTATGCCATTACTTTGTGATTTTCTTACTTTAGTAACACTAAGTAAGTAACACGAGTTACATACAATATTTTTTATTTGTTTGTTTGTTAAATCAGACACTCTACTCAGCCCAATAAGGAACTACAAAATACATCCCAAAAATGTAAAACTTTCTCATACTTTAAAACTGTTGCTTTTGTTAAAGAAAAAGTTTCATCTCAGAATATTTGTATTTCTAACAAATACTAGTATGTGTTCAGGAAAAACTACAGGAAAACTAGCTAACATGCTCAAGAAAAGTTCACAGCAGGATCCACAACTTTTTCCAAGTCGTATTTTACTCGACGATTCAACGTCCAGTCCTACCTGGTGACCCTCTTCTCACATGCTGCCCAACTTTATCCGACAGTTTGCACATGGCTGCTCCCATCACTACACACACCGGACCTCCATCGTCTTCAACAGTCGCTGCTGCTGTTTGACTTTTGCATGGCGGCTCTGTTGTTGTGCTGAGTGCGTGATTTAACAGTCAAATGGAGGCCACCGGGATGGACGGTGTGTGTGTGTGTGTGTGTGTGTGTGTGTGTGTGTGTGTGTGTGTGTGTGTGTGTGTGTGTGTGTGTGTGTGTGTGTGTGTGTGTGTGTGTAATGCTGAGTCAGTGGGTCGTCTCCGTCCACGACTCTCTGCTCACCAGCAGTCTGTTATGACTACAGTTTCCTGCTCTCATTCATCTTCTCCATCCTTTCACACAATGACTCTGATACTTGTCTACGGATGTTCTAGGATGTGATGTCATGACAAGGTTTACACGACACTTTTTAAATAACACCGTTGAAAAAAAGCATCTGGTTTATTTGAAGGAAAAGACATCGTAGACGGTTTTTAATTAGATTTATAGAAAACGGAAATTATTTTTTACACGGGCAACAATGCCATATGTTGCGATGTATTGCAATACTGTAGTAACAAGGATTGTTCCTTTAGCAGTGGAGGACATACTGACTGATGCCATCTAGCGGCCAGAAGTTTAATTGCAACACAAACATGAACAAACTTTGTGTACACTTGCATGTTAATTGTTAACATACAATTGTGATACAATATATATCATGATACAGGGGCAACAATACAATATATAGTGATACTGCAGTAACAAGGATATATTTGTAGTATTGTTGAGTACTTGACTCTGGTGTTGTAGTATTTACAGACCACATGACTCTTGACGAAGTTGTAACTGATTTCATTTGTTTTCAAACCAAAATATATTCAAATATCAGCTTTAAAAGCTGCTGGAGACGACTGTATCCTCTCGTCCTCAGTCATCGCTGTGAATAGTTTATTTGTGAATAAAAATAACAATTATTATTCTATGTATATAATCTGTTTATGTATCCTTATGTAGGTTTACTCGAGCTGCTCCAGTTTCCTCCCACTCTCTTGAGGAACCAACACAACAAGAGCCTTTTCTCATGTAGTAAACGAATGTTCATGCTGTACGTGGCAACGGAGCAACAGGTTGGCTAATAGCAGTTACACTATTTTGACACTAGAGGGCGCTAGAAACAATCTTTTCAAGGTTGTGAATTGCTGCTTTAATGTGGTTGTTGAGGGCCAATGTCTATCCCAGTAACACACGGAGATAGGAAAGGGACACCCTGGACAGGTAGCCAGGTCTTCGTAGGAAAAACACTCAATCCCATGGACAGGTAACACTTCAGCAAAGCCCCTACTTCAACGCTACCTTGAGCAGGAATTTAAGGCAACTTATTTACAAAAAAGGGAGAAATTTACTTTATTAATAAAAAAAAGTATTTGTTAAAATAAGAAATATTTACGGTAAGATATTTCGTTAAATAAAAAAAAATTAACAAACTATTAAACGATTATTCTTTCTTCTTAGAGCCACTAAAGGTTCTGGTCTGGTAGATCTCAGTTCCAGGGTCAAAGGTCAGATTGTATTATTTCTTGACAGCCGGTGTATAATTAGGTTTGTATTTGCACATGAACTCACAATGACACTCGAACCTCTTTAACGCTCAAGTGTTGACTCAAGAAAGAAATCAAGTCTTTTTCAGCCATTTTACCTTTTTCTTGGTGTTTGGTTTTTGTTCAGTGCTTTGTTGGCGTTTAACGTAACGTAAGTAATTGTTATTACTTTAATAAAACTGACAGAGAAACTGGCTTGTGTTTGTTTTGTTTATTTGTTACTTTTTTCCAGCGATTGTGTTTTGTTTTGTGAATGTATTTGTTTTATCGATTGTGTATAGTTTCGTGAATTTGTTGTTTCACAGATTGTGTTTTGTTTCGTGAATTTGTTAACTTGTTTCACACATTGTGTGTTTTGTTTCATGAATTTATGTGTTTTATCAATTGTGTGTTTTGTTTTGTGAATTTCAGCCTTTGTTTGTTTTGTGGATATGTTAACTTGTCTCACAGATTGTGTGTTTTGTTTTGCAGATTTGTTAACTTGTTTCACAGATTGTGTGTTTAGTTTCTTGAATTTGTTTCACAGATGTGTGTTTTTTTTCTGAATTTGTTTCACAGATTGTGTGTTTTTTTCTGAATTTGTTTCACAGATTGTGTGTTTTGTTTCTTGAATTTGTTTCACAGATTGTGTGTTTTGTTTCTTGAATTTGTTTCACAGATTGTGTGTTTTGTTTCTTGAATTTGTTTCACAGATTGTGTGTTTTGTTTCTTGAATTTGTTTCACAGATTGTGTGTTTTGTTTCTTGAATTTGTTTCACAGATTGTGTGTTTTGTTTCTTGAATTTGTTTCACAGGTTGTGTGTTTTGTTTCTTGAATTTTTTTCACAGATTGTGTGTTTTGTTTCTTGAATTTATTTCAAAGATTGTGTGTTTTCTTTCTTAATTGCTTTATTTTCTTTTGCACCTCTCAGCCACTGTACGTGTTAATTAGAAAATTCAAGAAAAAAACCTAAAACATTTCCCTCAAAATAATATGTAAAAATGTCCTCTGATGTTTGGATATTAAATGGCGTCAAGAATGAATCATGAATCAAATCTCAGAGTGTAATTGATAATCCCGAGTCAAAGGTGAGACTCACCAGAGTTCCTCCACAGCAGACCGACCTCCAGGCGTCCCGAGCGCCTCGAGACTTTAGGGAGACGCAAGAAAAATCCAGATATTCTCCTCAACGTTTTGCCAAAGTTTTTAGAGAATCCCATTGTTGTTGAAACTCTTAAAGAGAGTCAAACTCATTTCAGTCTTTTTTCACTCATGGTGACCATCAGTGTGTGTGAGAGAGTGTGTGTGTGTGTGTGTGTGTGTGTGTCCACAGTCCTGCTCTGACTGACACTGACCCCCATTTGTGTCTGGATGTCGGAGGGTCAGCTGCTGCTGCTGCCCCTTGTTTGTTCAGTCACTGTGACAGTTTGGCTCCACAGGACACACACACACTGAGGAACACACACACACACACCAAGGAACACACACACACACACAAACACCGAGGAACACACACACACACACACACACACACACACACACACACAGTCTCATTCAGCTTATCAACTTCCCACATTATGATAACTATTATTATAAATTACATTTTCAACTCATCAAAGTTCAAGATACTGACTTCATCTGTACTCAACAGTACTTTTTTATATACTACTATCATATTTTATTACATAATTTGCTCATATTTTATTTGTATGATAGTTATCTCATGGTTTCTATTACAATAAAGTGTTTAAAGAGAAAATAATCGTTTGTTCATTTTTTGTGTTGCAATTTAACGTCCAGCCGCTAGATGGCAGCAGTCATTATGTCTTGCGCAGCTAAAGAAACACATACAAATCCTGACTGAGGACGAGAGGATACAGTCGACTCCAGGAGCTTTTAAAGCTGACGTTTTGGTCATATTTTGGTTTCGAAACAAATGCAAGCAGTTACGACTTTGTCATGTGGTCTGTAAATTCTGCAACAGTAGTGTCAAGTTCTCGACAATACTACAAATATATCATTGTTACTACAGTATCACCAGATTCTTGCCAATACACACCGAATCGTGATCTATAATAGTTCATATCAGGAAAGATTTATTTCATAATTCCCATTTAGAAGCCATACAAACCCCCTGGAAACATTCGAGAATCCAGATGTAACAATAAAACAATAAAAAAAAAAAGAATATATTTTAATTCTAACAGAAAAATGGATTGAAATTAGTATCTAACTTGTATCTATTGCTTTCTTAAACAAACAACAAACAAGTTGGATTATATAACCCCTAACACATCTTTTGTAGAGATTATAATATATTCTTAAAATGCATAATAAAACTATTATTATAAAATATTTTATTGAATAATATTTAAGAAGATTTTGAACTCCTGTCATCAATAGTGTTGAACTATCTCTATAAAATGATGTTATTGCAGCTGTCAACAATTTAACTACATTTATAATGTTTTTTCAACACTTTTAGTTGTATAAACAGAAGTTGTGCATCGTTCACGTCCACGAGTTGAGTCTCTGTTTACAGGATGTAACGTTGATCACTTAATGCACTTGAATTCTCTTCCCGACGCACTAATGACAGGAAACTCAAGCCTCTCGGTGAAGGTTTGTGTTTCTGTCGGACAAAGAAGCAGAAGCTCGCAGGACGGTCGACGGCGAGAGAGAGTGTTGCTTTTCACGGGCGACGGCCAACAAGTCTCAGGTGCTCGTATTGAGTAGCAAACACTCTCTCTGGACTCGTGCAAACCTACAGACTCTCTTTTATACTGTAACTGCTTCCTCGTGTTTATTATTTACAGAACAATAGTTTACATGTATTAATGTGTAACACAGGGTTACTGTTTATTTGTTATGTATATTATATTATTTACATAAAACAACATCAGGGAAGATACGTATCATTTATGAAAATATATGAAATTTTACTTGAATACTTCATCTGCCTATGACTCACTTGTTTGAGTAAAAGTGCTGTCAATCATATTTGTTTACAAGACCCGTCAAAACAATGTCATTAATGTAAATAAAATCTTTTTTTTGATCACATATTGGTTTAAAAATATACCAAAGCTACTGCTAACTAGCTTGTTTGGCTAATAGGTGTCTCTTGTATCATTTAAAAAACATATCTGTTGATAAAAGATATGTTTTAAGTTAAATATGTGAATAAAATATTTTTGTTGTTGTGGTTTAAAGTTCACCGAAGCTGATAATAACTAGTTTGATTGGCTTCTATGTCTCTTTTAATACACATCTGCTGACAAAAACATTCTGTAAATATGCTAAATAATATAATTATAATATAATATAATTAAAACAGCATTGTGTTTTAAAATAACATGAAAGCTAATGCTAACTAGCTTGTTTTGGTCATATGTCATTGTAATACATTTTAAATTATATAGTGTATGTTGCAAGAAATGTTGTGAATAGTATCTCAATATGGAATTATAAATAAAACGTGCTGTGGTCTAAAAATGCAGGAAAGCTAATGCTAACTAGCTTGTTTGGCTAATAGTCTCTAGTATCATTTTAAAACTGTTGATAAAAGATGTTATAAATAAGTGAATAAAATCATTTTTTACACTGTGTTGTGGTTTAAAGTTCACCAAAGCTGATAATTACTATTTTTTGGCTAATATGTCTCTTTTAAGACATATCTGCTGACAAAAACATTCTGTAAATATGCTAAATAATATCATTATTAAAATGGGATTGTGTTTTAAAATTACATGAAAGCTAATGCTAACTAGCTTGTTTTGGTCATATTTCTTTGTAATACATTTTAAATTATATAGTGTATGTTGCAAGAAATGTGAATAATATATATATAAATTGAACTAAAAATAAAAACGGACTGTGGTCTAAAAATGCAGGAAAGCTAATGCTAACTAGCTTGTTTGATTAATATGTCTCTTTTAATACATTCCAAATCATATATGTTGACAAAAGCATTCTGTAATAATGCTGAATAATATAATTAATAAAACAGATAATATCTTACAATTAAATTATAAATAAAAACGGGCTGTGGTATAAAAAATGCAGGGAAGCTAATGCTAACTAGCTTGTTTGGCTAATAGTTAGCTAACAGTAGGTTTCTTCAACATATTCAAAATCATATTTGTAGACAAAACATGTCATACAATTTTAAATCAAACCATTATTTAAATGCTGTTGTGGTTTTTAAAACCATTAAAGCTAATAATAACTAGTGTGTTTGGCTAATATGTCTCTTTTAATACATTTTAAATCATATCTGTTGACAAAACAAGATGTAAATATGCTATATTTTTTAAATTGCACAGAAGCTAATGCACACTAGCTTGTTTTGGTCGTATGTCTTTCTTCATACATTTTTAATTATATATGTTACAAAAAATGTTGTGAATAATAATAAGTCAATCTCAAAATAAAATGATCAATTAAAACGGGCTGTGGTTTAAAAACAAAGGAAAGCTAATGCTAACTAGCTTGTTTGGCCAATATTTCTCTTCAATAAATTTTAAATAATATCTGAAGACAAAACATGTTCAAAATATGTTGTTAAGATTCTTATTGAAATGATTGTTGTGGTTAAAAATACACCAAAGACAGCAACAAATCCACAAAAGTGCTCACAGCTCACATTATCTATATTTATTTTATTATTTCTTGCTCACTTTGAGATTTCATAATATCCTTTTTGTGAATATATGTTTAAATAAAGGTCTTTATTCAATAAAGGTTTCTGCAGATAAATCGAATTTCCTGAAGGAAATCTCCAGATTGATTAATAAAGTGAATTTAATCTAATCTTAATATTTGGTTAAAAAAAACTGTTATGTTATACATACATTTCTCATTTTCACATTGAAGAAAGAAGACTGTAGAAATCAAAGCCTCAGACTCTGAACCAGGTTTTTTTTTTTTTTAATAAGAAACTCAGGTTCATTATTAACAGTGTTAATATTCGAACCCTCTCAGCAAACACACACAAACTCCATTAAAGGAACTTTGGAACAACTTCTTTGTCGTCTGGCAGCTTTTAATAAGCTTTATAAAGAGAAGAAGTTAAGAAGTGCTTCTTACAAACACCGTCGCTAAGATATACATCAGATTACAAGGACAAAAATGCATATAATACATTATAATAGGAGAAGAATCTGTTTACTTGTCCTCACTTTAATCCAGCATAATATTTTCAATCAGGCACGACACAAAACTGTTATGATTCCTGTCAACGAGCTCAACCACATTTTTTAACCCTCACGTAATATCTCAAATGTATCTGGTGCCAAAGTTTACGGATAAAATCCTACTAGCTATTCATTTGTATCTGTTTGAAGATTATTTCCCTGAACTTCTTTTTAAAAAAAGGTAAAAAATATAGGTCAACCTCCTGGGCGAGGTTCTAATGTTAGTGGAAAATCAAAATGGCGGCTCTGAGAGTCAGGATTTGAAACTCGTTATCTAAGGTAGAATATGTGTTGTAATGAATAAGTGAAGATGCTCTAGATTATTTTCACTAGAAGACAAGTAGACCTCAAGATCTTTATCAACCATGAGGCGAGAATTCCTTTTCGAATAAGACGGCCGAAGGTTTCTTCAAACATGAAAGGTTTCGAGGAACTTTTAACACTGAATTACTGTAAGTGAAGGAACGATATCTTGATAATATCAGAAGGAAGAAGATCAAACGTTATTTCCCTGAAACAGTCCAAAGAAAAAAAAAGTTTTTGTAATGATGAATTGTATCGTACATTCACAGAATACATAATAAGAATAAATAAATTTAAATAGGGTTGCTTTTAAATAATACACTAAAGCTAATGCTAACTAGCTTGTTTGGCTAATACAGACGTGTCGTTTTAGAAAGTAGGGCCACATTTGATGATGTGAAAAAGAGCAGGGGCCACAACAGTGGCATCATACCCAGAGTTGTGTAGTTCAGAAGTATAAAGTGTATTAAACTTCATTAGTTCAACAAAAACCCCCTTCACTTTTTTACGTACAACAGAATTAGCGTTAGCAACACTTGGCAGCAACGCCTGTTTTTAATTGACTCGCGAGCTTCTTCATCATCTGAACTGAATGTTCTGGAGGATTTCTTGACTTCATTTGTTTGAGCTCCTCAGAGAGCACAGGAAGACCATCTTCATCAAGACATCAGATCACCGTCACCACAAATAAACCCTGGCGGTGCCGAGATCCAGACACTCAGGAGCCAGCAGCACCACCAGAGTGCACATAAAAGGTTTGTTTCCAGTTCACATCTGAACCGGTTCGCTGACATACCGTCAACATTCCTGCCTCGTCGCTGCATGACATCCCTGCCCTTCTGTGTCACTAATACACAGCACCATGTGCTGCTCACTGAATTAATCATTAAACACCCGAGGGTTGCTAAACACAACACAAACAAGGAAATAAATGTAGAAATGTTGGATCAAGATTGAATTATTTCAATGTAAAAAGCCTTTTTTAGTTCGGATTTTTACACTCGGTACAAGCTAAAGTTACTGTATGAATGTTTGACTTGTATAGTTTAATTAATCTGACTCTAAATATATTATATTAACTCAATTTTAAATAAACAACACTTTAAAATATGCCAATGACAGAAAACTCTTAAAAAAGTAACCATGAGAATATTGAACATTTTAAATGTCTGAACTTTGAATTGAAATAAAAGGAATGATTTTCTTTTTACACATAGTGTTTGATAATCTTGTTCAAAAATAGTTATACTGTATATATATGAAGAAGAATATATATATATATATATATATATATATATATATATATATATATATATATATGTTTATTTAAAATTATATATATATATATATATTTATATATATATGTTCTAAATTAAAAATGAATTAAATTCAATATAAAAATGTTGGCAGTGTTATAACAACATGTTTAAAAAGCTACAAATTAAAATATTGAATAATGAAAATTCGTTTTTGAATCATTTGAATAAGAATATCAAACTGTGTAAAGAAATTAATTTATTTCGAGAATATTCAAATTTTTTTAAATATAAAAATGTGGGCACTATTATATCAACTTTTTTATTTATAAGAATATTTAGAATTTAAACATTTATTTATGAATTATTCAAATAACAATATCAAACTTTACGAGTAAAAATCAATTTATTTATTAATTTTATTTTAAATATTTGTAGCTTTTAAATGAAATGTAAACATTTTTATTTTTGGCACATTTATGCCAACATTATTTATATTTAAAAGGTCAGGAATTACAAATATTTAATTTGGAACATGTTTATTGGAATAATTGGAATTATAATATAAAATGTGAAAAAGAAAAAACTTTTTTAATTCAATTATCGTTTTTTTATTAATCCTACAATATTATTGAATAACTTTCTTTTTAATGATTTAACCCTGAAACCAAACGTTGCGTGTCTGACCTCCACTCACCTGCACAGGTGAGTCCATACTGGAAGATGTACCTGCAGCAGACGTCGCACCAGGTGCCCTCCCCTCCAGGCCCGAAGCTGTGACCCTCCCCAGACTCCTCTCTCACCCTCGGGTCTCGCTCCTCGGGGGAGAAGATGGTCCTGACATCCGGGGGTTTGAACCCCCTCTTCCTGCCGCGCTGGGGTCCCGCCGCCGCCTCCGAGGACGACGACTCCCCCCCGTTGACCCCGCGGGGGACCGGCGAGCCCTCCTCCTCCTCGGGGGTCCTCGCCTCCGCCTGGCCTCGCTCGCTCCAGGCCGCCTCCAGACTCTCCAGACTGGCGGACTGAGGAGACCTGCGCACCGCCTTCACCACCACTGCGCCCTTGTTCCCCTTCGTGATCCGCATCCTGGCTCCCGGAGGAGAAGACGTCTGGTCCGGAGGATCGTGTTCGAGGGACTTCCGTCCTTGAACCACGTTAGACATCAGAGTCTTTCAGAGGCGTGTTGCTGTCGTCATTGTTGGACGCTCGTGCGGAGGACGCAGGGTTCGTGGAGCAGGTCGAGGCGGTTCTGAGGAACGAGTTGGGTCTCATTTCAATGACTGACGCGCCAAGAGTAAAAGAAAAAAAGTTATTATAAAAAATTATAATAAAAAAGTTGACGTAAAAACGTCACTAGTCCCTTAAGTCATATTTTCTTTTAAATCTGAATACATTTAATCCACTTTAAATTAATTTAATATAGAAATTCAATGTTTCTGTTAAAAAATAAAAGGTTGATACACAAGTAAAGCCTGGCTTGGGGGCCATGGATGGACCAGCCATGTCTTCTCTTGGACTACAACATTATTAACATATCAAAATTCACTTATTAGAAAACAATTTAGCATAGAATAAGGAATTTACCCAATATCACTGTCACACTAAACAAGTATTTAATTCATAATATTTTTATTTATTTATTTAATTTACTATGCAGTTACAGGGCAATGTTGCTACGGTGGAAACTATTATGCAGAAACCTTGAGAGAACTAGACTCATTGTAGTGACCGCCATTATAATCCCCTTTAAATTCAGAAAATAAAATAACATTTTTGATTAAACCTACATCATTAAGAATGTGTCTTTATTTTTTAAAGCAATGTTAATCAACAATGTACTGGAAAATTCAATTGTAATCGTTTTAAACAATGTACGCAGTCAAGCGTGAGTAAACACAAAAAGTGAAAATGTCTATAATAAACATAACATACTGTATTAGTAATGTCAACTAGTTTGAAGGTGTAAGTGAGTGAGTGGATAAAATGTTCAGTGTAAAAATACTTTAAACATTCAAATAAGAACCCAGTTTAATCAAGCTATTCATAATACATTTGTTTTATTTATTTTAAATACTATGTAGCTCAATAACAGCACTGTGTTAAGGAAACTTTTAATTCCATCAAGACATTGATTAAATGTGAAAAACTTTTGACTCTTTTTTAAATGAGTCTTTAGTTTTAGAGGAAAACTACTTGTAGAACTTAAAGCACATGGAAATGTGCATTTAAAAAAATTAAAAAAAGTAGTCAAGAGTGTGTGTATAGACAGAAAAATGAAAAAGTGTCAAATAAAAATATCTTTAATGAAATGAACACACGACTGAAAATGTAGGTCAACAAATGTTTGGATAAAGGGGCAGCAGAAAATATACTTTTAAATAAAACAGTCCATTACATACGAGATTGACAAGTTCATTTGTGCTTTTTATGCGATTCTAATAACGAGCAATATTTAGATTTTATCTCCATTCAGTAGACATTCAGTTCAGTAGTCTCTCCACACGGTGGCGCTGTTCCAGCTCCACTAGACATAGAAAATAGTCCCCTTTATTGATCTTTAACTTAAACAACACGGTCATACTATATGTACATGAACGCACCATCTGTGCATCAAATACAGCAAAATATATATTTTTAAATTATTAGTAAAGAAACTTAGCTTTAAACAGTAATAAAACATCGTAGAAAATTATTATTTTCAGGAACTTTTTCCAAACTGACCCCTGAGGTCAACAAAGTCGAGTTGGGATCTCGACCCCTGACGGTGAAGAACCAGTGCAGGACAACTCAACGTGTCCAGTAGAGACACAAGAGGACAAAGAAACCGTCTCAGCAGCAGCAGCAGCTTCTCAACATGTGATCAGTGGACTTCCTCATCTTCATCCTTCTCCTCTTCTTCTTCTTCTTCTTCTTCTTCTTCGCTCTTGAACACCTCGTCCTGCAACACAAGAGACTCTTCAGCGCGAGAGGTCGATCGAGAAGGTCAGTGGGTCGTGACCTACGTATCCCCCTCGCTGCTTGACCCAAGGAGAGAAGTGGTTCTGCAGGTAGGTGGCGCCGTATCCCAGCAGCCTGTTCATGGGCAGTGTGTCCGCGGTCGACAGTCGACTGGTGACCTGCGAAGGATGTTGATGAGGCTTCATGAAACAGCTGAGGTATCATGATACAGTGTCTGTATCTTGAAAGACCACTAGATGGCAGTCATAGCTTCATAGTATTTGGCTCTGATTACTGATTCAATGAAACCTGTGCTGTTTCTCAAATTGCATACTTGCGTACTCAAAGTTAGTATTTTTAGTGCATCTCATTTCTTAGTATGCGAAATTTAGTGCGCTATGCACACTAAATTGGCGTACTAAAACGCCCACAAAACCGAGTATGGTTTGATGGATACTATCCACCCTAAACGGCCGCCATCTTAGTGACGTTTTAAACGGAAGTTACGTCATATATAAATGCATATATATATATATATATATATATATATATATATATATATATATATATATATATATATTCATATACGTACAGGAGTATTTTCCGCAGCAGTAGGAGGATAAACAGGTCTTCGGTGCTGATACCAGCTTAAATATCTCGCGAATATTTCGATTCTCAAATTTTTCTTTATTTCCTTTTCCAAATTTGCAAAACGTGCTGCCAGCAGGTGTCGATAGCGTTCAAACAGCTGGTTGAAACATCGTTAAATAGAATTAGAAGAAGAAGATGTCATGTGATTTCCTGTTAGTGTGTAGCAGCAGTGTTTGATTTGAGACATACTATCTGTTGAGAATTTGCGTACTAGTTTGTATGTACACTATCCTGATGCATACTAACTTCTAGTATACTAAGAGAAGTATGCGATTTGAGACACAGCACTGATGTCATTTTTCCCCAAAAGTTTTTCTGACCTCGAATGTGACGGCGATCTGCTCCTTCTTGGGGGCGTCGGGGTCTTGGTTCCACAGGCCCAGGCTCCTCAGCAGGGTCTGCATCAACTTCTCGAAGAAAGCGTAGGTCAGACCCGCAGATGCAGATCTCAAGAATTGTTTCAGCTCCTCCTAAAAAAGACAAAAAGTCCCGTTAATAAAAAGAAAGATTGCGTTAGAATCAGTTCTTAGTCGCTCACCGTCTCGTTCAGTCGGTCTCCGTGCTCCCTCAGCAGGAGGCCGATCAGCTTCGCCACTTTTTCGTCCTCTGGTCACCGAAAAACAAGTCACATGATCAACCACTCAACATAACATTTTGATCAGAGCAATACGAGTGGGCCAGACGGTTGAGAATCCTAACGTCAAATGTTTTAAGAATTTTTATGTTTGTTTAAATTTTCTTCCACATTTTGTCCCTCATAGATAGAAATATCCAAATTGAAGACTTTTATTTAAGGATTCAAAGCAACAATGTGTCAAATTTAAAACTTTTTAATCTACATTTTCTGCAAAGAAAGTCCTTAATCTCGTTTTGTAATCAAACATTTGGTGATGACACAGCATTGCAGTTACACTTTCCCGACACGCGGGGTCGCCAGAAACAATCGCTTTTTTTTTTTTTTTTTTAGCGTCAAGCGACTCAGACTCACCTTCAGGAGAGTCCACTTCCACCTCAGGGGGTAAAAAGGGGATCTTTTCTGCCACCTTGATTATCTGGTTCACCACCTCCTCCAGATCCTCTTCTGCACCTTCATTGTTCAGGGCTGAAGAACAACAGCATGAGAGGAGAAAAGTAAGGGAGAAGCTTATCAAAAAAGGTTAAAAGGTTAGACTTGACTTCCAGACTAAAGAAGCAAAAGCAAGAGAACTATTGACTCCATGCATCAAATGATTATATTTCACTACCTGTGACAGATATGATTCTTGGCATCAGTATTTCAGTGTGTGAGACAAGAGACTGATGGGCATGTAGCACAGATTGTTTGAAGAAAAACATAATTTATAATAATTTTCTCTGTTTATTTACGATAGGGCTGGGCGGTATGACAACTTTTCATATCACATTTTCTTCTGATAAGAAATGTATTACTGCAGTTTGAGCCCTTCAAAGTGTGGTAGCAGGACTTAAGTTAAAGATGAGAATGATAATGGTTGCAGTCAAAACAGAACATTTTATTGAACATAGTTTGCATAATCAGCGCAGTTAACCAACGTTATCATCTACTGCATCTACAGGAACTGTATCCTTGACGAGGTGGAAGGTGATAGCGTTCCTTATCTCGACCCAGCGTTTCGTTTCTCATAAGCACTTCCTTTAGCGAACGTGTCTTGAATGGGTGTCTGACTGCTACTTGCAGATTGAGATGTGGAGCGTACTCTAAAACTCCTGGTACTCTAAACATGTTTTTGGCTAAAGGTAGTGAAGCAAATTGCTAGTGTAGCCACCGCCGGCTAGCATTTTAGCGCGACAGCATATGCAAGAGATGGTTTGGAAGTTCTTCAGTTTTCAGACAGAGGAACTAATACCAAAAAGAGGAGCCACAGAGGCAACAACGTGTTTTGCTTTGACAGATCTCGCCGGCAGCCATTTCAGGCTCAAAACGCTCAAAATGTAAAGACACGATGTTGTTGGTGTGCAGCAGTGAAATGGGTCCCTCGCTGAAACACGTTCTTCGGGCTATTCACTGGTATAGCGGTATATGAAAAATTCATATCACAACGGAAATAAAGACGGGTTTTCAGTGCGAACCGATAGCCCTAACCAAGCCCTAATTTACGATAAAGTCATGTCAAAGTTTTGCCCTGGAGTCAAAAGCCAAATTGTTCTTGTAAAAATCAGC